>NW_024070194.1:57942087-57948720 GCF_014754425.2 Oryx dammah
TAGACAAGGAATCCACACCACACACACACACACACACACACACACCCCCATACAGAGTAGACAAGGAATCCACACCACACACACACACACACACCCCCCCATACAGAGTAGACAAGGAATCCACACCACACACACACACACACACACACACCCATAGAGAGTAGACAAGGAATCCACCACACACACACACACACACCCCCCCATAGAGAGTAGACAAGGAATCCACCACACACACACACACACCTCCCCCCCCCGAAGAGGCTGTTCAGTCCACACACACACACACACACCCCTGAAGAGGCTGTTCAGTACACACACACACACACACCCATAGAGACACACACCCATAGAGAGTAGACAAGGAATCCACCACACACACACACACACACACACCCCGAAGAGGCTGTTCAGTCCACACACACACACCCCTGAAGAGGCTGTTCAGTACACACCCATAGAGAGTAGACAAGGAATCCACAAGACACACACACACACACCCATAGAGAGTACACAAGGAATCCACCACACACACACCCCCCCCCACCCCGAAGAGGCTGTTCAGTCCTCCTTCCTGGAAGGGACAAAGTAGAAGGTTTGCCACAGCACAGGCTGGCTGTGCACGGCAGAGCCCTCTTGCTGCCCTGTGTGCCTGGGGTGCTTACAGCACAGTGGCCCCTCCTTCCCCAGGACACACTGCCCCACAAGCCTCCACGAGCGGCAGCCACGGGCCATGGGTGGTGTGCCAGTGGGCAAGGAGGTGCCTCCAAAGTGTCCTCCTACTTGCTTGGCCTCAGCAATGCCGGTGCAGAGCTGATGGAGCACCACATTCCTCATCCCTGCCTGCCTGTCCCAACAGAACTGGTTTCCTAGCTCTCACGGCCCTCTTGGGGAGTCGGAGAACAGATGGGAAGCTTTTTAAGAATTTACAAAGGAGCCCCAGCAGACAGACGGTGAACTTTCTGATACCTTTATGAGCCCAACCGGTCCCTCATGTCATCACCAACAAAGTTGGACTGACTTTTGACCACTTCTCCTCCTGACGGAAAATCCCCCTTGAAGGAGCAAGATAGGGAACTTCCCTGGGGGTGCAGTGGTTAAGACTCCGCTCCCAACGTACAGGGCCCGGGTTCAACCGCTGGTCAGGGAACTAGATCCCCACGTGCCACGCAACTAAGAGCTCACGTGTCACAATGAAGATCGAAGATCCCGCGTGCCACAACTAAGACCTGGTGCAGCCAAATTAATAAACAGTTTTACAAAAGAGCAAGATTTGCTATCTCGGCAGGTGCTCCAGAGAGTGCTCTCTAACTGTGAAGGTCTTCAGTGAAAGGACGTCCAGTAACATTTCCAACAATAACAGCTTGACCAAGTTAACACAGCGCCTCTGAGACCAAGTATTCTAAAGGGAAGACAATGAATTGGGAGTCTTTAAATCAGTCAAGTCACTTGATCATCACTCCGTATCCTCAAGCAAAGGTGCATGTGTACACACACACACACCACACAACGTCACTGGTACAAATGACGACAACGACATCCTCCAGGAGTTTCTCCAACAGAAACAACACTGTGCTCCAGAGTTACTCCTGTTCCGTAATGAGAACTGTCCTGAGTTCCTCAGCCAAACGAAGACACACGTTCCTTCCACGTTCTGCTTCTCATCTATTCGGAGGGCGCCAGTGCACCTCACTGCCATCCTCCATGGAGGAGAGGCCCAAGCTTACCTGCCATCTGTGAGAGCTGAAACCTGGTACCTGGCTTTAAAGATACCTCCAGAACCGAATTTCTCATGCTCGTTTATACAGCTTCCATGTCTCTAACCTCTCAATCCACTAAACCTGGCTTCTATAACTCCATCATTCACTGCATTGACCCTTTATAAAATGGCCAGTGGGACGTCCCTGGCGGTTCAGTGGTTAAGAACCCACCTGCCGGGGTTCAACCCCTGGTCTGGAGAGACGCCTCGTGCTGCAGGGTGACAAAGGCTATGCACCACAATGAACTGGGCTCGCGTGCCCTAGAGCCTGTGCTCCACAGCAAGAGAGCAGCGCTCACACTGCAATGAGGAGCAGCTCCCGTTCACTGCAACCAGAGAAAGCCCGTGCGCAGTGACGGAAACCCAGCGCAACCAAATATAAACAAATAAAATAAAAATACAGTGGCCAGTGGTCAGCTGTCAGTCCAATAGACTAGTTGCCACGGCAGCACCCTGATGTGACGCTGGCCTCTCAGTCACTTCTTGCCTCAGAACTGTGAAACGTCCCTTGCCCTTGTCTTCTTCCCTGCCCCGCCTTGCTCAGCCTCTTTCCTAATCTCTTCCTCAGCCAGACTTCTGCATCCTGGCCTGCTTCTCTTCCCACTGGTCATGGTTTCGAGGTCACTTCCATGACCACCACCCGACAAGGTCCCCCACACCTCTGCCTCCAGCACACGATTCAGCCACATCCCCAGACCTTAACGTCACTTTGGGGCCTTTCCACAAGCAGGTCAAATTCATTATTTCTACCCGTTTCTCCCCCCAAACCTCTTTCTGTCTGTCTTGAACGAATTTTAGCCAGTGGTCCTATGAGCCACTCAAGTATTTAAGCCAGAAACCCAGAAATCCTTCTCAGTATCCACATCCTAGTTGTGTCTCTCCCTATCAGTTTCCTCATCTGTAAAATGGGTATAAGGGTGATTGTGCAGGATGATGGAATTAACACACATGGACTGCTCCACCCAATTTCTGGCACAAAGGGCCCCCACTGTGGTTGTTGGGCTGTAACGATTATTTCTCTGGGCAGAGTGAGCGGTGAGTGGGAAGAGCCTCTGCTGGACATCCCTCCCCACCTGGAGTGGCAGCGGTGACAGACTGAGAGCTACAAGCAACTGCCCTGAAATCTACGGCTGGAGCTGGGTGTGGTGGGTGGGGACCCCAAGTGGTGAATGAGTTTCCCCTTCAGATTAGAGTCTCAGGACCTAGGATCCACTCTCTGAACCCACATGCGGGATGGTCACATTCTAGTCTGCGGAGGATGGTCAGCGTGCAGGTCATTCTTGGCCCCTCCCTTCTGTACACCCAGCCTTTTCCAGACAACGGCCTCTTCTTCCTCTTACCAAGTCTGCTCTTAGGTAATTTACTGCAGCCGAGGTGTATCTTAATGTGGACTGTTGTAACAGGAAGAACATGAGTTTAGGGGTTGGCCAGCCTGGCTGAGAATCTTTTTTTTTTTTAATTTAATTTATTTGGCTGTGCTGGCTCTTAGGTTGTGGCATGTGGGATCTAGTTCCTCGAGCAGGGATTGAACAAGGGGCCCTGGCATTGGGAGTGTGGAGTCTTAGCCACTGGACCACCAGGAAAGTTCCCTTGAGGTGTATCTTAATGTGGACTGTTGTAACAGGAAGAACATGGGTTTAGGGTTGGCCAGCCTGGCTGAGAATCTTACTAGCTCCAAGGCTAACATCTTCCTTACAGGGTTATGTGTTTAAACAATATAATACACTATAAAACACAGGTTATGACTTTGAAATGGGAGGTTCCTTCTTTTAAACCCATGGTAAACCAGATATTCCTAAAGTAACAGGAAGTCTGGGTTTCCCTTTTTCAGGTACCCTTGACCCAATGAGCTCCTTGACTCACTACATAATCCCATGTATTTGTCTACAGAACAGGGATAACACTTCCTGTCTTGTCGCTGACCTCCTAGGATTCCGGAAGAATTAATATATTTTTGCACACCATACAAGGCTGCTATGGCAACGAAAGCTCCTGTGGACCACGGGTAGCCCTGACACATCACAATGAGAAAGGCCAAACTCTGCAGAGACCCAGGGGAGCAAAGCCATGTGCGTGTTGCCGATGGCATTGCAAATTGGCTCGGCCTTTCAGAAGAGAAAGCTGGCAGCGTGTCGCCAGCGCTCCTCAGCTGTTTGTCCCTTTGGACTTATTGATTCCACTTTGGGAAATGCCTTCTGTGGAGATTACACCTGCTCCTTCCCTCATGCTTCAAAAAAGACACTGGCAAAAATTTTCAAAACAAAGACATGAAACAACCTTTCTTTAAAGGGACTGGGGCACCTTAACACAAAAGGATGAGCCATCAGGACAGGCTGGTGGAGCACGCTGATGTGCATCACGTGTGTGTGGATGTGTGTTCAGTCCCCTCATCTGGAACATGGGAATCAGGCGTGTGTCTATCCCACGAGGCGGTGTCAGGGGTTAACATGTTCAGGCGTAGAAGTGCACTCAGAATAAATATTGCCTGGTATATAGGAAACACTCACTCAGTGCTTCCTGTTGTTATTATTTCATCCCAGTGGCGTGGTGGTAAAAGAATCTGCCTGCCAATGCAAGAGACGCAGGTTTGGTCCCAGGGTTGGGAAGATCCTCTGGTGGAGGAACTGGCAACCCACTCATTCCTGCCTGTAAAATTCCACGGACAGAGGAGCCTGGCAGGCCACGGTCCTTGGAGTCATGAGTCAGACACGAGTTACTGAGCGGCTAACACACACACCCCCCCACACAAATACACCACACATACATACCCCAACTGAGTGACTAACACACACACACACACACCTCAACTGAGTAACTAACACACATACCCCCCAAAAGGGAAATGCAATAAAGGATACAAAATAGCATGTGCACATTGATTACAGTGGTATTGGATTAATCATTTCTAGAATAGAAGCCAGAGGAACAGAATGTTTTGGTGCCCGTTTAATGGTAGCACCCCGACTTTATTAGATATAACAGACATACAATACTGTGTAACTTTAAGGTATGCGATGTGTCAATTTGATACACGTAACGTATGGCCATGGATTATTACCTAAAAAAATGTTCATCCTGTCACATAATTACCATGTCTTTCTTGGAGTGAGAACATTTAAGATCTGTTCTCTTGGCAACTTTCAAGTGTCCAGTTCAATACTTTTATCTACAATCACCACACTGTGCTTTAGAACTTACTCATCCTCTAACTGGAAGCTGGTCCTTTTTGACCAACATCTTCTATGTCCCCCACCCGCAGGCAACCACCCATCTGCTTTCCGTTTCTGCAAGATCAGTTGGTGTCTTTCCCCCCTCATAGGTTCATAATCAGAAAATAAGTGAATAAATATCTCCCAAGCAAACTGGCAGGTGCTCTGAAGACAAGCTCAGCAGCAGCCACAGAACAATTCTCTGGCTGTGGTCAAGGTCATTGGTTGATTTCTAAGGAAACCAACCAATCCCGTGAGTACGGGGAATGCTGGAAGAGCAACCCTGCTGGCCTCAGAGCTGAAGAGCCTGAACTCGGCTAGGGCGGAATCAGGACCAGCAGACATCTCAACATAAGGCCCCAGTTCTGTCCATTCGGCCATGTGGCTTTCCCCCAGTTAGGGGTTTCAGCCAGCGTGCTGTGTGCTCCTTGAGTAATTCAAGCCAAATGTGTCCCTGGTAATGATGTCTATTTCTAACCCAAGGGAAAGGAAGACATATTCTTGAGAGAGGCCCACCTTGAGTCTGCAGGATAAGATGGCTATCAAGTATACATGGACAGGGACTTCCCAGGCGGCCCAGTGGCTAAGACTCTGTGCTGCCAATGCAGGTGACCCAGGTTCAATCCCTGGTCAGGGAACTAGATCCCACATGCTGCAACTAAGAGTTCCTTCATACTGCAACTAAAAAGATCCCACGCACTACAGCTGAGACCTGGTGCAGCCAAACTAATGAGTAAGTAAATATTGAAAAAAAAGATCAAATGAGGCCAGACCACCAGAAATGCACATTTTATATTATAAAAATACATATATATACCTGGACACTAGTGAAGTCAACAGGAAATATAACTCGGGCCTTTTTGGGGGGAGTGAAAGCGTTAGTCGCTCAGTCGTGTCCAACTCTTTGTGACCCCATAGACTGTCCATGGGATTCTTCACGCAAGAATACTGGAGTGGGTCACCATTCTCTTTTCCAGGGGATCTTCCTGACCGAGGGACTGAACCTGGGTCTCCTGCACTGCAAGCAGGTTCTTTACCGTCTGAGATACCAGGGTCAGGCCTTTTGGGGGAGTGCTGGCATTCAAAAGCAGACCTTGTTCCAAGTACACCTCCTCCTGCCTCAACCTCTGCGGGCTCCCTATCAGCTCATTCTGCTTTCTCATCTAGTCACATCCTGCTGCTGCACTGAGGCCCTTCCTCAGTGCAGAACTTTCTACTGCCTTCCCTGTGCATTTAGAATAATATCTGAATTTCTCACCACGGCACCTATAGATGCTTTGGTCTCTACCTGGGTGTCTCTCCCCTTCCCTCCTCATCCTTTTGGCTTCAGTTTGTGTTCCTTCCCCAGAGAAATGGCCTTGGTCAAGTCTAGCCCTGATGGATAAACATTCATCCTGCTTTTTAAAATTTACTTTGTTGAGTATCCAGTGGACGAGCCTACATAATTATATGAAGCCAATTATGAAGCCAATGATTTTCTCTTAATTAAAAAAAAAGTTATTTTTTTTAAGGGTCTGAATTTTATGGATCAGCTTTCCATTATTTTTTGTTGGGAAACTCATGATGCCAAGTACAATCCAGCTGCCCTGTCCTGAGGGATATAAACCAAGGATGAAAGCGACAGCAGATGGTATGTCATCCCACAGGCTCTGGACCATTGTGTTTTTG
>NW_024070194.1:57948730-58028612 GCF_014754425.2 Oryx dammah
CAGCAGATGGTATGTCATCCCACAGGCTCTGGACCATTGTGTTTTTGTTGCTTCTTGTCTCCACATCCTGCACTTTTTCTTAATGTTTAGACCCTGGTTTGATTCTTGAGCTTCCCTGGTGGCTCAGCTAGTAAAGAATCTGCCTGCGATGCAGGAGACCTGGGTTTGATCCCTGGGTTGGGAAGATCTGCTGGAGAAGGGATAGGCTACCCACTCCAGTATTCTGGCCTGGAGAACTCCATGGACTGAGTGACTTTCACTTTCACTTTTCATACACACAATGACCTGTCCCAGGTCCATTTTCTGCATTGGATTAGTGGGTAGGCAACCCTGTCCTAGGGTGCCCACTGTCCTTACCCAGTACCAGGCACATAAGTATTTGTTGAGTATAGAACCTCATCAATGAATAAATGAATGAGGAAGTGAAGAACTGGAGACAGAAGGGAGAGGACGAAATGGCTTAGTCTCAAACCCCACCTCAAATTACTCACACAGGTGACAGAGGGAGAGGTTAATATGTCAGAGACAGCTCCCAGACCTCCTGTGAGACTGCCGAACACTTACCTGCACCATCTGTTTGGTTCTTAATGGCTGTGGTTTTCATCATTTTCTCACTGAAGGAAAGAAAAAAAAGAGAGTCAGCTCTGCAGTTTCCAAAATGCTTCTCTTCCCCGCTTCCATTCACTATTCCAAGCAATCAGCAGCAGCTATTGATGGTGTCAAGCAATGAAGGTATTCCCGCATCAGCACCAATATTGGCCAGAATGGAAAAGGCTTCCCAGGTGTGCAGCGGAGGCGCACTCATGACTTTTGGATGATGGAGGATGTGGAGGTGTGCAGAGGGCGGTGGCAGGCACTGCGCAGTGTCCACAAAGCCACATGCACTGGGAAGCCCATTTACCCTTCTTGGGCCAAAGTGGTACCTTCGGCCAAGAATTACTGGAAAGACAGACAGACAAACAAACCATGATTCATAGAGATGTGGGTATTTTCAGCCTTGAAATGATTACAAGAAAACGATTGGAATGAATGCATGATCTTAATCATTAAAGAGAAACAGATTGAATTAATTTTGAATGGGTTTGCTTTCTTTTTTTTACCTAGAGGCATCTTTGCTATTACTTGTAAGGGGCCCTTTAAAAAGCGCAGACTGAACAAGGCCAGTTAAACTGGCAATCTGTTTCTCCATGGCTTGCATTCTCTCTCTGTAAAACAAGAGAATTGTTTGTTAAAGCTGTGTTGACTTTTCAGACTGGTTGTTGAGGGCAGTGATCATCTGAGGGTTATAAAAGGTTCCACCTCCACCGAGCAGGCCTCCAAAGTTCAGCCCCACCTGGCTTGGAGAAGCAAATGAGCCTGCAAATCCCCGCCGAGTTTGAGATCTGATGGTCAGAGATGAGTATTAACCCAATGATCTTACTAAAAAGACCCGGAGAGACTGGCAGAGGCCTCATGGAAAACAGAAAAGCTTCTCCCTTGGAAATAATTCTCTTTGCACATCTTTGTGCTTTTGAGCCTTCCTGCCCTGCTTTTGCTATTTGTTCTCTGCACAAGATGGGTCCCAGGCCAGTCAGGGGAGGGAGTGGGCCAGGAACACACACTTTCAAGCTGTGCTCCTTCCAAGGCTGCCAATTTTGGTGTGAATGATGGAGACCCTCATTGTGGTGCCCGGAGTAGGACCTGCTGCACAGCCCAAGAGTACACAAGTAACTGTCTCTTGAGAGCACGGTAAAGTGTGCTTGAAATCAATGTCTTCACACTAGAGGGCAGAGAGTCCTCAAATCGATGCCATAGGAATCTGAAGGCTTTTACGGATCCAGAGGGGAAAACAATTACCCCCACCAACTTGGTTATCTCAAGACACAAATGAAAACTCTTCTCAGTTTTTAAATCATGCACAGATACTACGCCTCTCTGTTCAAGGCTCTCCAAGGCTACATACGATTCATTTGGCTTCTGAAACAGGCTCACATTTCTGTACGTCAGAGCAACAACAGTGTCATGGAACTATCACCGTTATTTCCAACACATTACAGAGTCACCATCACAGAGCGACCTGTGCTAAGGACAGAGTCAACACACAAGTCATGGCAGGATCCAGTTCTTCTTGCTCAGTAGTTCAAGAGAATAAAAGAAGAATTAGAACAGTGTGGACACCTGGACTGCCATTGTCCCCTCATCAACAAGTGTCAAGTCCCAGCCCAAGGCAGAGACGCGACCCCCCACTCTTCTCCAGGGGTGGGGGGCATCTCAGTCCCATGGGCCTCTTGGAGTGTGAGCAATGGTGAAGATTCCTGGGCAACAAACAGCACATTCAGACACTGTGGCTTTTAAATACAAGCCAATCACTTTATCTGGTACCCAATGGAAAAGGCCATGGTGGTCCGTTCTTTCACTTGAACAAAACTGGTTATGTTGGACTTCACAAGAGATGCTACATCTGTATCTTGAACTTCAAGGCAAGTAAGAGGATTTTCAAGAGTAATTTTGCTCATTCACAGTTTTTTGGCTTTGCACTTTGCCTTTGGAATATAACCCTCAGTGATGTAGAAAACACTGAGATTCATTTCACAGTTACGAGCTTCTGACTTCAGAATTTCACGCATTTTTCTTTAGTTTACAATGAATGGTTATGTCACAATATTGAGTTTCTAGGATGTAAGTCATGCAGTCTGGAGGATTAATGGTTGTCAACCCACCACGGGGTGGGACCAGGGGGGTGGGAATTATTAGTAGTAGGATCTCTCTTAAGCAGTGAGCAGAGATATGCATCTACCTGGAGTGACGTTCCAAGTGTTTTAAACCTCTGAGCTGTTGAGCATTTTCAGTCACATGTGTGTTCTCAGCGTCCTGTTTGTCATAAAGCCAGGCATGGGGCAAAGAGAAAAATTAGTAAGAAATCCCACTCAAGAAGGCAGGTTAGGGACTTCCCTGGTGGTCCAGTGGTTAGGGATCCACCTTGCAGATGCAGGGGACGCAGGTTTGATCCCTTGTTGGGGAACTAAGATCCCACCTGCGATGGAGCAACTAACCCCACGCGCCACAACTGTGGAGTCCATGGGCTGCAACCAAAGAGCCACGCAATGGCGATCCCGTGTGCGGCAGCTATGACCCCGACACAGTCAAATAAATAGTTAATAAATACAAAAAGGAAGAAAAAAAACAGGTTAATCAATACCCATTGGAGATCCGAAGTTTATCAGACCCCAAGTTGCAAGGCGCCTCAGGACTGATGGGGTGGTAGCTGGTCTCCACGTGTGGGGCACACACACATGCGTTCCGGGTGGACATTGAACAGAATCCCCAGTCTTCCCATGGTAATGCTGGAAGCCAAACTCATGACGCCTAGAGCAGGGGTGCTCTCAGAACTACCTTGAGAGGCACTGGTTTACCCCTCTTATTCAATCCTAGGCAAATACAAAGGGTTTCTTTTCAAGTGGGAAAGCAGGGACTTCCGTGCTGGTCCAGAGGCTAAGACTCCGTGTTCCCAACATAGGGGGCCCAAGTTCAATCCCTGGTCTGGGAACTAGATCCCATATGCTAAGAGCCAGATGGGAACTAGATCACATATGCCAGAACTCAAGGGTCGGCACGCTGCACCTGCCTCAACTAAGACGCAATGCAGCCAAGTAAGTAAATATATATTTTTACAAAGTGGCAGGACATTCTTTTGGTTAGGAAGAGGCTTAATGGATTCTTTGAAGCTGCAGTGCGGGATACAAAGGCATGGTGACAAGCTAACTGCCCCCAGGAGACAATAATATCAGGAGATGTTAGCAGTAGGTCAGTCCACAGCTACAGAGAATGAGCAGGAGTCCCCGGGGGACAGAAAGGGCAGATGGAGCCCAGTGCTGGCCTAGGCACAGCACTGATCAGGGCTACATCAGTGTTCTCTCTGGTCCCTCTTTGGTCACCAGCTATCATGACCTGTCTAACAAAGCACCAGAATCCATCCAGATTCAGCAGATTCATCCCCAGGGGGAGAACTGCAGAATGGTACAGCACACGTGGGTCCTCTCAGAGAGGCACCCACAGGGTTTCCCACATGCCTTTGGCATCCTCCTTGGCTCAGCTGGTACTTGGCCTCTCACCGTTCTTACCCCAGACAATGCTTTTAGGATGAAGAGAAAGAAAACCCCCGAACGGCACCCCACTCTCCTGACTTCTAGGAATGACATGGACGTAGCCTGCAGAACTGCCTGGGATGAGGGTCTAGATGTTTTGGAGCGAAAATCCTGCATTCAGTCCAGATACGCACATGCTTGTCCTTCTGTTTGCATCTGTGAGGACAGGACTAGAAGCTCCTTGGGTGGCCTCCTCCAGGCTATGTCACCAGTGGGGTCACCAGGAAGGAGAGAAGATCCATCAGAACGTGGAGAGCTCAGTACTCTTGAGCTTGACAGCCGAGGAGGGAGCGATTCTCTCCCCATGCCCAGCAGACAGTGCGTGCCCCAGGCGCTGCGCACAGATTGCACGTGCGTGTTCCACTGTCTCGGCCAAAACCACTTTACAAAAATACAATTCTTTTGACACATGGTAATGAGAAAACTTTTCCCCTCCTGTTTAATCATCAAAGTGTTTCTGGTTTCAGGATTCATTTGAAGGAGATTATCTGATTTATAAATTCATAAATAAGATTGTCTTTCCATTTCATGGCTGGTAATCTGGAAACAATTTTATGGTTTAACTAAATTACAGCAACTGGAAACTTCGGCAGCCTTCTCCCATGATGAAATGTTATGGAGTATGTTTTAAATGTGAAAGGGGGAAGAAAGAGAAATGCAGTGGAAGAAGAGAAATTGAAACAACCCTGTCATTTCACTGCAGTGGCAATTTTGTATGATAATCATCAGAATATTAAAGACGCTCAAGCTAATTCTTGCCAATATCGCTGGTTTAAGGTATTCCAGGGTGGGTATAATTACTGTTGAAAAGATGGCTTAAAAGTGATTTCATAGACCATTTTATTTCATTCCATAAACCATATTTATGTGATTAGTATGTACGGTTAACTAGTCATTTAGTGTTATAAGTCAGCCTGGCTCAATGAATCTTCTTGGGGCCCAAGCATAATATTAATAAAAAATTCAAATCCAATCCAGAGAAAGTGCTGATCTCAGTATTAAATTCCTGCTGCTACAACCAGCTTTCCTGCAAGTCCCATGTCTGTCTGTGAAGATGGAGTAAAACCCAGACTGCTCGTGGTCTGCTCTCTGTCTGCAGAGTCTAGAAAAGGGGGTAATGAGAATATCCATTCATACAAGTTTTTGATTCAGCGTTTTGTGACTGGGGACTTGTCTTTGGACTGACCGAGGCCTCATGAAGCCTGAATTAAGTCTTTATCGTTGTGCATCTAGGTAAGTGAATGGCTATTAAAAACCCGGAGTATGATACTGGTAATTCCCCTATAATGAATCCTTAAGGACATGTTTTTAAATATCCAAAAGAAGTGCTGGGAGCTGGCTGATAACAGCCTACCAAGCTGAAGTGACTAAACTCCCAGTCCGCCTTCACCTTGGCAACCAGCTACTAACCTTGGAAACTGATGGTACGGGATACTCAGTATCAACTGTAGTAACCAGGGCTGGCTTTTCTGAGAGTACTAACTAGGTGGTTCCCTGTTCACTTCTGGTTCTAATATTTTATGGGTTTTTTTTTTTTTCTGGTTTCTGCTCATTCCTTGTTATCTCTCTCCCCTCAGAAAGTTATAAATGGTCAATGAGTCACCAACAAACATTTCTGGGCACTTAATACGTGCTAGGTGCCACATGAGCCAATGCACAGCCAGCAGTGAGTCAGGTATTATCATCCTTAAGCAATACCTTCCTCTCACAAAGTCCATTTTTTTTCTTGGGAGCAATCTAAGTGACCTAAAACCCTTTCATCTTGGCAGTGCCAACAGCGTTCTCCAGAACCGAAGAGTGAACAGGTTTAAAGCAAGGCTGTGCCCTTGTTTGTTCCTGCCCTGATGCTTCGGCATTAGAGGAAAAAATACCAGAGTTATTAAAGACACTGTTTTTAGATGAGTTCAACAGAGCACTGGAATTCAAATGATCTGAATTTGTGGTAAAGCTTTAAATAAAGGACTCTGAGCCATGAACTCAGTTCTTCTGCCCAATGTGAACCTTTTGGTGAAAAAGGGCCGGTAACTGAAGACATACTTCCAAAAATGCCCAGTAAATTTAACTTCTCATGGAAACACCTAGATTTATTGAGGATATTGGTGGAGTTGGTGATATCTGAGTGGGGCTACCATGGCAAGTACCTGTAAGTATCTTGGAGGTCTTGGTACTGTCTGGGCACCACTCCACGCTCCTGAGGGATACTGACCATGTCGTGTGCCTTTGTTCGCATCCTCAGTCCTTAGAGGAGGAGGACTGGGCACCCAGAGGGTCACAAAGAAGTGCTGTCTACAACCCTGACACTCAAGGCTGCTCTCTCTCCCTTGCCCTAAAGGAGACTAGGGCTCTTCTGCTTTCCCTTTATCACTTCAGTCCATCATCTGTCCAAACCCTCCACACCTCCCCCCTGCTTCTGCGTTCTGCATTACTCATCCTTCAGTTCCCTACCAGCATTCAGGACATTCCCTCACATCCTCGTATGACTTCAGCACAGAAAGCTGGCCTCCTGTCTGCCACCCCCCAGACCATCACCTTATGTAGCTTCAGTATCCACACTGATAACCCTTTCAGCAAGTTGGCACCACAGATCCTCAAACTCTTCTTCAGACATCCCCTGACCTTAAAATCCTTACTCAGAAAAAAAAAAAAAATCCTTACTCAGTATGACTTCACATTCTGGATTTGAAAACTCCAAAATCGTCTTTAAAAACAGCAATCTTTGGGGACTTCCCAGGTGGTCCAGTGGCTAAGACTCTGAGCTTCCAATGCAGGAGGCCTGGGTTCAATCCCCGGTTGGGGAACTAGATTCCACATGTAACGACTAGCAGATTCTGCACGCTGCCACTGAAACATCCCACACACCGCAATGAAGATGGGAGATTCTGTTGCCACGACTAAGACTGGCACAGCCCCGCCCCTCCACACACAAAAGAACAGCAAACTCTGGTTGTCTTCTGTTCTCTTGGTAACACAGACCAGCTCTGTGCCTGCATGCTGGCCTTTCCTCCTCCATCCCCTGCCATCAGTACTGTCTGGAAGTTCCTTTTAATTTTCCTGCTGTTTACCCCGCGGACTCCTCTCATACTCTCCTCTGTCCTGACCTCTATCTCAGTCTTGCTGTCTTTCCGCTGGGATGACTTTGCTCCTGGCTGAGGAGCAGAAGGGATGAGACGAAATAGACCAGCGTGGGGCAGTGAGGTTGAGAGCAACGGCTGCTGGAGCATCAAGGCATCTTTGGATACAGATCTGTGAGCATCCTCTGGCGTCCAGTGTGGAGTATGACCAACGACATCAATAAGACTCCAAGACTTTCAGCCCAAGTACTGGATGAAAGAAGTGGTCATACCCAAGGTGGGAAGACTGGAGTCCAGAGTCAGGAAAAGCCCCAGCAAGTTCCAACGCAGCAAGCCAGTGAACGAGTTCACGGCAGGGAACGTTAAGAGGCTGAATGAACTTGGCACACAGAGGAAACAGGGCCTGCCTTCCCTCAAGGGGCTTGCACCCCTTATTAAAAAGAGGCACCCCTTCGCTTACCCTCTTAACCCAACAAGAACCGCATCCTGCCAGACACAAAATTCTAGATTCACGTACTTTTCTAGATGGAAGGAACTTACTTTAGACCCCCACAGTTTTCTTTCCATTGTGGTTTGGTGATCTCGACCGAAGCAAAGGAAAAAAAAAAAAAAGGTGTGACGGGCCCAGAGGCCGTGCAATGCTCAGCCACACCCAGGCCTGTGTGTGGCAGGATCACCCATTGGGAGAGGGCTCTGCCCAGCACAGCACTGCACCTGGAAACGCTCCAGGTCGCCTTTAATCTATTTCACAACCTCGTTTCTAGGCGGGCCGCTCTGGCTGAGACCAGAGCACAGTCCCAAGTCAGCTCGTGAACACACCGTCCCCAAATGGCCCGCACACCGCTGCTAGTCTGTGCGAAGCGGGTATGGCTTCACCGCGTTGTGTCACAAGGTCTTGTGTTTTAAAACCTTTTTATGCTCTACTGGAATAGAGCCGATCAACAACGCTGCTGTGATAGTTTTCAAGTGGGCAGCAGAGGAATGCAGCCATACATATACAGGCAGCCATTCTCCCCAAACCCCTTCCTATCTAGTCTGCCACATACACGAGGTCTCTTATTTATGGATAACTTTGCAGTTCACAAGGTGCTTCTATACCCATTTTTATTTCAACAGGACCCGGAGGAGGTTCTGTTGCCATCTGGATGCCGACTAGAACCCTAGCTGCCATCCCCTGGTTACAAAGACACTGAGGCTTCCTGCTTGACAAGGACCCAGGGCAAGATGTAAGAAAACACAACTGGTCTCCTGTCCCCCACCCCGCCTCCAGTGCTCCCCGCTAGGCTCTGGGCCACCGCCTCCCGTGACTCACCCACTGTCTGGGGTGAGGCTCCACTTCCCGAGTGAGAGCCCTTGCTCCCCAGGGCAAGCCTCCACCCTGCATGAAATCACCCGCTTTGCATTTTCTTTCTCTTACCTGAGGGCAATTTTTAATATTCCTGCTCTGGAAGTGACATCTCTCTCTCTCTTTTTTTTTTTCGGTACAGGTACAAACCAGAATGAATAGCTGTTTGTTCCTATTCTGGCTGTCTCATCACAGGCCTGTATTTGACCTTCCAAAGAGTATTAGAGGCTATGGGGTGACGGTCTTTTGAGTGACCCTAAGGGGGCTATGGAAGGAAGCTCCCCACTCCCACCTGCTTTAAAAAAATATTTTTTTATTGTATATTTGCTTTACAATGTTATGTTAGTTCTTATGTACAGCAAAATGAATCAGCTATATATATATATATATATCCCCTCTTTTTTGGATTTTCTTCCCGTTTAGTCACCACAGACCACTGAGTAGAGGTCCCTGTGCTGTACAGAAGGTTCTCATTTGTTATCTATTTTATATAGAGTATCAATAGGGTATATATGTTAATCCCAATCTCCCAATTCATCCTGATCCCCTCCTTTCCCCATTGGTGTCCATACATTTGTTCTCTACGTCTCGATTTCTGCTTTGTAAATAAGATCATCTGTACTAATTTTTTCAGATTCTACATATTATACGATATTTTTCTTTCTGACTTACTTCACTCTGTATGACAATCTCTAGGTCCATCCACATTTCTGCAAATGGCCCAGTTTCATTCCTTTTTATGGCTGAGTAACATTCCATTGTACATACGCACCACATCTTTCCCCCTTCCTCTGTTGGCCATTGAGGTTACGTCCATACTATTGTGAGTAGTGCTGCAATGAACACTGGGGTGCATGTGTCTTTCTGTACTTGCTTTTGATCTGCAAAATCTCAAGGTGGACTCCAAAGAAATAAGATAATGATTCTTAGGGAAAAGGAGGAAAGCATTTCCTATTCTTGGTGCCTCTCAGGTTTCTCTCTTATCTTCTTAGATCCCTGTGCTTGTTGGAAAAGTCAGGACACCCGGCCTTCATTACAAAGACCAAGAAACCCTGAGCTGCATGAGAGTGAAAACAGCATTTGACCCGAGAAGTAGCCATCATTGGTCCTTTGAGAAATGTCCTGTTTCTCCTTCTAAAAGTCTGCAAAAAGAGATTATTTCCTTTCATCCTACACTGTTAGTGGCAATGTCAATTGGTGTAGCCAGTTTGGAAAACAGTACAGAGGTTCCTTCGAAAACTAAATATAGAGTTGTTATATGATCCAGCAATCCCACTCCCTGAGCATATATCCAGAAGAGACAAAAACTCTAATTTGAAAAGATACATGCACCCCGATGTTCATAACAGCACTATGCACAATAGCCAAGACACAGTAGCAACCTAAATGTCCACCAACAAATGAATGGATAAAGAAGACACAGCACATATACAGTATAACAAAATACTACTCAGCCATAAAGAAGGATGAAATACTGCCTTTTGTAGCAACATGGACAGACCTAGAGATTATCATACTAAGTGAAGTAAGACAGAGAAAGACATGCCATATGATATCACTTGTACATGGAATCTAAAACACAACACAGGGGCTTCCCTGGTGGGCCAGTGGCTAAGACTCCATGCTCCCAGTGCAGGGGGCCCGGGTTTGATCCCTGGTCAGGGAACTAGATCCCACATGCCACAACTGAGAGTCCACATTCAGTGACTAAAAATCTCACAAGCTACACAGAAAGATCCTTTACATGGCAGTAAAGAGCCGATGTGTTGCAGCTAAGACCCAATGTAGCTAAATAAATAACTGGTAAAATATGACACAAACGAACTTATCTACAAAGCAGAAATAAACTCACAAACGTAGAGAACAGACCACTTATGGCTGCCAAAGAAAAGGAGGGCTGGGGGAGGGATGGATAGGGGAGTCTGGGATTAGCAGGTGCAAACTATTATAAATAGGATGGCTAAACAACAGGGTCTTGCTGTATAGCCCAGGGAACTGTGTTCAATGCCCTGTGATAAACTATATGGAAAAGAATATGAATCACTTTGCTGTAGAGCAGAAATCAACATAATGTAAATAACTCTACTTCAATAAATTCTTAATGGTTTTAAAAAAGACTGGGTCCCTTCAGCTCCAGAGACGGAGAGAGGGGAGGTGTTTACTGGCAATACACATTGACCCTATAAGAGTCAATGCAGACTTTTTAAGACCCACAATTTTTGGAAGTTCAAATTAACGCTTGCTGCTGCTGCTAAGTCGCTTCAGTCATGTCCGACTCTGTGTGACCCAATAGACGGCAGCCCACCAGGCTCCCCCATCCCTGGGATTCTCCAGGCAAGAACACTGGAGTGGGTTGCCATTTCCTTCTCCAGTGCAGGAAAGTGAAAGTGAAGTCGCTCAGTTGTGTCTGACCCTCAGCAACCCCATGGACTACAGCCTACCAGGCTCCTCCATCCATGGGATTTTCCAGGCAGGAGTACTGGAGTGGGATGCCATCACCTTCTCCAAATTAATGCTTAGACCTGGCTATAATTCTGAATCACTTCATTTATGAACAATAAAGTCCCAAATTCAAATAAAGAGAAGTGTCATCTCTGTGAACTCCACCAGACAGCAGGACAACTACTCCCAAGAAAGGCTGGATGGTTGGGACATCATGGCGGCCCCGGATTGATTACCCAGCCACTGAGCCGTCAGGCTACTTAGACAGGCTGGGGTGCAGCCACACTGAACCTGCAGGGAAACTAAATCTTGCCAGGCTGAACCTAAACATGTTCACCTGAACATGAATTCCTCTTCTCTTTGAAGAAAGAGGTTTTAGTCGGCAAGGAAAGGGGCTTAACTGAGTCTCACAGAGTTTAGGTTGTTCTTAGTTTCTGGTTTCAGACCTAAGGCATCTGACTGGCAGCATCTCATGAATAGTCAAGGAAGATGCAGGGGTACATTTTAATGTCATCTAATTAGTGGCAGGTGATGGCTTTCCCTTTTGAGAAACTGGTTTGTGAGAGCTTTTCGACAGTCCTTCCACTGGTATTTTTGATACAGTATCCCCGGGGTAAGAGTAGGGCTGTCTTCAGACATTTGTCAGTTGGTTGAGTATCATGTTTACCAGACAGCTCTTGACTGAACTCAGTCGTCTAAGGAATGACTAGCAAATATTACTTATCCATAAAGTTATATTCCTGTGAATGAAGTCGTAATTCAATTTCTCAGCACCTCTGAAATCTGAAACTGGCAAGACATCAAATCCAGATGTCATTTTTCTTGGTAGCATAATGGGAGAGATACAGCAAATTCTGGATACAGATCAATCTGTCTTTCCAAATGGTATCTTTTCATTCCATTATGTAAATTCCTTAAATGCGTGCCCATCTCAGTCGGTATTCTCATGAAAGCATCCAGCCCAGCCTAAGTTCAGGGAAGTGCTCCCGTTTCTGCATTCATAGCAATTACTCTCTGTATCACTTCTTTGGAATTAATTACGTACAAGCCGTCCCCAAAATATCGCAGGCTTGTAAATGAAAAGTTTTCTTCTACTTTCATTGTTTAGAACTTGGAATAAGCGGTGGTTGAATCTCCAGCTGGCCCATGCACGCCTCTTTAACCCACAGTGTATTATTAGTCCTTTCATTGTTCCTCATTGTTTTCAAGGAAAACGTGTCCTGACTTCCAGCTGAACTTGGAGATGCTGGGAGCGAATCTCCCACTGCAGCTCCAGCCTCAAGGAAAGACACTTGCCCCTGAGTGACTTGCACATCCTCCTCTCTTTTCTGTGCTTCACTGGGAGACCCTGCCTTTCTTAGGATGACAAAAAGATCAGCCCTGAGCATCACCTACGAATGCAATCCTATTGTTGCGGTTGTTCTTAAAAACCAGTTTTTTAACATGCACTGGCGACTCCAAAGCTTCCTGCACTGAACTGTGGCATGGCTTACATGCTTATAATATGCTTTTAATGTTTTATGACTATCTTCCCAGTTCGTATTCCTTGTAGGTGGGGACATATCTAAGTTTCTGCAAAGCATGCAGTCCCCAGCTAAGTACATAAAGAGAAGCTCAATAAACATTTATTGATCCCTAATTAGAGCTACACGGGAAAGCAATTCAGACAACAGCTGAATCGGTCAGGCACCATTAGGCATCAAAACAGGCATCTGATAACCTAATAACTTCAGCTCTACCTGGTTAGGTGTCCTTATCATCAGTCATACTGCTCGGGTGCAACTGGAAAAACATGCTGTCATCCTGGCTTGTCTCTTAGCTCCTGGACTCAAGTCAATGTGTAACCCCCATTACTCTCCTGAGAGGGACTTAAAAGTGGCTTTGATACTCTGAACATTCTCATTTTGATGTTTAATCCCAGCTAATTCCATTCTTTGTGCATGCTTATGTTTATTGTCTCCTGTACTCCCTACCTGCTTTAAGTTTTTTCCTGGCATTCTATTTAACAATTGTCTCCCTGCTTCCTCTGGTATAGTCTTTCGTCCTCGCCATCTCGCCTGTATATTAATCTTGGGCTTAGTAGCATTAGTAGAGTACTTTGCTCAAACCAGGAACTCTCCAGCGCTTAATCTATGTCAGGGAGGGCACAGGCAATTAATTGTAATGAACTGTTCCATTGTATGAGGTAGGTGCTATGATTATCTCCATTTTACAGATGAGCAAATTGAGGCAGAGCGAGACTCAGTGATCTGTCCAACTTCCAACTGCTAGCAAGTGTCAGAACAGGGACTCGAACTCAGGTTACCTTGCTTTGGAGATCATGTTTGTAAACATGACGATACTGCCTCTCAGTAAACGGTTGATCACAGGTTGACTGAATCAAGGTGACAACAGCAAGTTCTAACAATATAGAAGCTGCTTTACCAAGACGTAAGGGTAGAACTGAAGTAATAATTGGCAAGATCCATGGTTTGGATTTGACAGCTTCTGGAGACATCTTTGGTTTTCCTGACTGGGCAGCATGTCAGGGGACTCTGATACTGCCGGGTAGTGGGCGGGATGGGGGAAGGTTGAAGCTGCTGATAAACATTCCAGAATGCACAGGTCAGGCCCAAAATATCAAGTGTGCAGAAGTAAAGAAACCCTGCTCTGGGAAGATCCCAAGTCTAATTACTGGGTTGGCCATAAAGTTCAGGTTTTTCCATAAGATAATGAACTTTTTGGCCAACCCGATACTCAGGAGACAACTGACGTGGCTCCTCTCTGACTATATATTAAAAAAAAAAAAAAAATCATTCTTTTTTCCATCTTTCATCTCTCTAGCAGGATACACAGTTTAGGAAGTCTCCAAAGGTCTGCTAGACACTGAACATTTTTAAATGACACAAATCTGAATTTAGACTTCGACTCAAGTCAGCTGGTAAACCAAGGATGTGTCCTATCCCTCAACGCTACCAACATGGTGATAGTTGGATTGGCATACATACACTATTGCTGCTATGTATAAATGGATACCTAACGAAAACCTACTGGGCAGCACAGGGAGCTCTACCGAGTGCTCCATGGTGACCTGAGTGGGAGGGAACTCCAAGGAAGAGGGGGTGTGTATACCTGTGGTTGATGCACTCCGCTGTAAGCAGAAACTAACACAACATTGTAAAGCAACTAGACTCCAGTAAAAAAAAAAAAAGAAGAAGACATCCAATGCTCACAAAATGGAAAGTAAGGTAAAATGATTAAGAACAGACACAAGCTACCAGTTAGGCTGCAGGCCTCCTCCTGTACATAGACATTTTCTTTCCTTTTCTTTCTAAGGCAGGAAATCTGCGAAGCTTTAGAAATCACAGTGGATTTCTTGTAGCTTTTCTCCACATACAGATGCCCAGACAGGCAAAAATTTGCTCCCAAGTGCATTCTTAACTAGTTTTATTGAATTTAGCTATTGTCAGTGCAGAATAAGTGTTAAAAATATGATCTCAGTTCAAGTTTACCATGTCTTGAAAAACGTTATATTAGCAGGAATCTGTCACACATTTGGAAGGAGAGCTATTAGTCACTTTGCAATGAGCACCCCTGAATTTTGAGTGTGATTTTGATATATTTCACATTATATGAGCCAAACTATAAATAGAAAATAGCAAAACATAAATGTCTTAGAGTTTTACAATTCTTAAGGGCTGTTTTATGTGCCATGGGTAGGGATAATGATGCTGTTTAATGAAGTAATTTTATAACCTTGGGAAGACAGCCTCACGCCTCCTGTCATCTGTCATACACCATCTCCCTGGCACTGGGCCTCACAGTCACATGGATCCACTGTCTTCTTGGAGTCCTTGATGATGGGAGATCATCTGGGTAAAACCATCTTACCACTCAAGGTCATTTTCTTTCCAGAAGCTCAGACTTGAGAATTAGAGTCAGCCCTCCATATTCACAGGTTTTGCTTCCTCAGACTCAACCAACTGCAGATTGACTGAATCTGCAGATATGGAACCATGGATGTGCAGGGCCGAATGAACTACAAATAAGAAACCTGTGGATCTGGGTACCCACGGGCTCCCAGAAACAACCCCCATGGATGACTGTACTATCATCAAGGTCAAAGCAGTTGTAATCCACTCTTGTACCTTGAAGTCCATGGCCATCCCAGGAAGAGGGTGCTACCTCAAATACGTTCTACACTGTGTTTTCCAGATCTATTATATATAATTTGTCATCACTAGATGCTTTGTGGAAGCATCTTTATAAGAAAAGAGATGCCAAATTCATTAAATCAAGGCACATGGACTAAGTACAAGATCAAAGTGAAATTACTTTGTCTTCAATACATTTTCAAGTCAGAGCTGTTAGCAAATTGTGTTAAAAAAAGTTACTGTTGGAAGTTTCCTAAGTGCAGATAAAAAAGAAAAATTTTCTGATTTTGAACATCCTGCAGTTATTGGGCTATTTCATAAATGTGGTCTTCGGAAAAGCATCTCAATCCAGCGGTGTCCCGAAGAAAGCCTCTCTACAGATTTCTCACTCTCCCTCCTGTGTTTCTGCAGCTGTCAATCTTAGATATAAAATTTCACTTGAGAGTTTCATGCAAGAAATCCTCAGATTTATTTGCTTTTTAGTAACATGAAATTGCAACAGAAATTGGTTTGGCACTTAATAAGACCCTAACTCTAAAAGTTAGACTCTTAGGGGCTGATGTTTCTTTACCAAATACTGGCACAGATTAAATATATCTAAAATAGCACCACAGTATAGGTGTGGCAGTGGACTATAATCTCGTGCTTTGGTAATTGTTTCTGGCATTCTTAAAATTTTCTTTGACATGGTGCTCACATTTATTTTGTCAAAATAAAATCTACCAAGAATGTTCTCTTCTTTCTTCCCCTGTTGCTTCATAATTGTGCTAATATACTAGCTGGGGCAGTTATATTTTAAATGACATGTATATATTTAGCAGCATAATTATGCAAATTTTACCATGTTGATGATTGTAAACATCCTTTCAGAGCAGCTACTTAGCATTCTGTCCTGGTTGAAATGCTTAGAATTCGCTCCCGAATTCACTTCACTGTTGGGTGAAGGTGGGGCTTACAGTTCTTCACCTACCAGGCAGACTACCACCTAGTGGTAAAAGGTATGGATTCTTTAATGCACCTGGACATTCTATGCCACTTACTGGCTTTGTAACCTTGGCAAGTTTCTTAACTTCTCTGAGCTCAGTTTCCACATCTGTAAAATAGGGATGGCAAAGGTATGGACCTTGCTGGGTCGTCATGATGATTACATCATATGATGTATGGAAACTACTTAACCTCGCATTTGGCCAAAACATGATAGCTACCATCAGTGTTATTGTATTATGCCCCGGCAGTACTGCATTTCAGCTTAGTCGTTAAGCTTTCCAGAAGAGTTTAGAATTGCAGTTGAAGAAGAGACCTGTCTAGTTAATGGGGTGGTGGGTGGGAGTGCTAACAGCAAATGTCCAGACTCAATTCTTTTTTACCAAACAAATCATTCTTTACATACTTTTTGTCATGTGCCTGGGTTGAGTTAGTGGGGACGTTTAGGTGTTTCAGTAATAGCAACTCTAAATGTACAGAGGGGAGTGTGTATGTGTGTATGTGTGTGTGTGTCTAGGGCTACAGGAGAAGGGAGTCTAGCCTACCCACATATATACAAGCACGCCAACCCTCCGGTTCTGCCCACTGGAGATAAGAGGATTAACAGGTGAGGAATCACGTAGGCAAAATGGGAGATAAAATTCCTCCTCTGCCAGTTCACATTTACAAGAATGGAAAAAAATTGAAAAATGTAAAACTGTATTCTAAAACTACAACTATATGTTAGAATATGGAAATGACAACAACATATATTTTAAGTGAACATTAATCTTATTTTAGAAAAATAATCAAATTTTCTAATACTTGTTATTCTAAAAAACTGCTAATCTGGATTTTCTAAAAGTAGCTGCTAACACATATGTAAGACAGAAATCCATAGCATTTTCTGAGCTTCAGTGAAAAAAAACCTCTGAGGAAACAAAGGACCTGAAAATATACTGATGCGTGTGTGTGCTAACTCGCTTCAGTCACGTCCAACTCTTTGTGACCCTATGGGCTGGAGCTTGCCAGGCTCCTCTGTCCTTGGGATTCTCAGGCAAGAATACTGGAGTGGTTGCCATGCCCTCCTCCAGGGGGTCTTCCCAGCCCAGGGACTGGACCCAAGTCTCTTACGTCTCCCGCGTTGCGAGGCAGGTTCCTTACCACTAGTGCCACCTGGGAAGCCCTGCACTGATGCTACTTAAGGCTAAAATTCACGACTGATCGGGGGCAGCAGAGAGGCGGTTCCACATAGCAGAGGGACCTTCATTTTGGTCCCACCCGTAACCCAATCCTGGGAACTGGGTTCACTGATGCCAGTTATATACACGGGTAACTGCATGCATAACAATGAAGCAGGTGCTGAGCAGGAAGCCAGACGCCATCACCGTCCACAGCGTGCCTGGAAATCAGCAGAGGGTGGGTGGCTTAACGAGATACATGGTGCAATCAAGCTCACGGTCCTCTCCTACCCTCAAGGTGGGTCAGCAGCGGGGTGGGGGAATGGGAGCAGGATGGATTCGAGCCCAGGAGATGGACAGGTTTTGTCTCCTGGAAGAAAGTCTTATGACTCCAAGTCTCATCCTATCAGGGACACACACTTCCCAACCAGCCCCTCACTGCCCACCAAGGGGGATGAACTGTCCTTTCTTAGATGCCCAGGGGGCAGACTCCCTTAAGGCCCATCTCGGCAGAGCCCCTCTAGTTGTGACACCGGTCTGTTCAAAGAGCCTCAGTATTTCTCCCACACCCCTCACCTTTCTATGGTCACAGGAGGTGTCCGTTTCCTTTGATTCTTAGCATGTAACTTCCTAAGGACTTTGGAAGAGAAAAAATGAATATCTTTTTCTGATTCTTAATTTTGCTTTGTCCTGAATAATCAAGTCAGTCACTGTTGCTGTTTTTTAATTTTTTTCCAGTTGTGTGAGAATGTTAGAGCTTTAAAAGAAACACAAAACTCTTGTTTATTCTCTTTCCATCTTCCTGGAATCTTTCTTTTGTGACCAGATGAGAGATGGCCCTTTCAGGATCAAAATCTGCCAAAGAGGACAGAACTTTCTGATTTGTGTGATTAAGATAGTAAGATAGACATTTCGCATTCCAGTCACAATTTTGGCCTTCTCTTTTACAAGGTTACGTAATAGTAAGTGATATGATCATTTTTGGTGAGGAGGAGGGAAGAGAGGTTCCGATAGGGTACTGAGTGGCTGAATGTCTGAATTGTAATTTTCACTCCCCTTCTGAATTCCTGTATGACCACAGGTCGCATGCTTAATCTCCTTTGAACTCTATTTCTTTGCCTAGATTTTTACAACTATAATTAATATATTTATTGCCTTCCATCAACAAATCCAGGCTAGAGAAATTCTGTCAAAATTGGCTTTTCTATAACTATAAATTTGAGGGTTTTCAAGATGTCGTATTAAGGTTCTAGGTGAATTACAAAAACATGTAAGTTAAAAAAAGAAATTTAAATACCCAGCATATCTTATCCACAAGAAAAACTTTGCTGATCTCAGTACCACTCCCAAATGAGTATTACATCAACACCATCCTAATTTTACGCAGATTTATGTTTTTATCACCCTGGATGACAGATAGTTACACATTCTTTTCATTTCCCCAAACCACATGAGAAAACAAAATTGCACTTCAAGAAAGAAAAACAAAACAAAACACAAACTGCCAGTTTAAACAGTGAACACTTGAACCACTCACTCCTTTTCAGTGGGAGATCAATAATGATCAGCTCTTGACTGGTTTGTCTGAATGGTTTCTTCTCATCTGCTAACCAATTTTCTTCTGAATGATTCAGATATGTACTAATGATGCTGCTGTTAGACCCACACGCGGGAGGCCCATTCTGACCCCTCTTGTTGGGGTGGCCCCTGGCCAACGACACTCAACCACCAGGTTTAGAAACTCCTTGCAGACAAGAACCACCTCTGATCCTACTTCCCCAGGCCCCCACCCCCTCCACCCAACACAACCCAGAGGGCGCACTGCTCAAGGCTGGTATTCAGCTAACTGCTGCTCTCTCCTGCTGACTCCTGTAAAGCAGCCCAAACACCCAGCAGGTGGGCACAGACCACCCTCGCAACACCCTCACCCCTTACCTGGTCTCTCGGTCTTTGGGTATGGTAGCCGTGCTGTAAGCAAACACCTGCTTCTCAACTAGAGGAGGGCCGAGGTCCACAATCCCAGATAATCCTGGAGTGGTCCGTGGCTTCTCAATGTACACCAAGGTGCCGGGCTCCTTCTTGAAGCCCTGGCGGCTGGGCGAGGCCCGGTCTGGCTGCAACGTGTGGGGGGGCCCGTGGGCGTTATGGTGACCGTGCATCTCCACCATCCTCAGGTCGCCAACTCGGTGAGGAGATGCCGGGGGCGTCTTGGCGCCCAGAGTGGGCAAGTGGCTCTCTGGGTATTTCCTTGGCTTCTGTCTGTACAGTGACTGCTCCATGTGCGTTTCCGCTTGCAGAGATGGGCTGCAGTAAGCACTGGCTGACCGAATGGCGGTGCGGTGATACGCGATGATGTGATCTGGGACATCCAGCGGGTGCCCGCCGTGCGAAGACGCTATGCTCATCCGCCCCTCGTGATAAAGGTAAGGGTCGGCATAGAAACCCTCATTCCGGTACATGGCGAGGTTTTTGCTGCTCATGTCTTCATCCGGCTTCACATCTCTTCTTTCCAGGATGGCGCTGGGGCTGGGGGAGATGGATCTGGAGACTGGCAGGCTGGAGAGTCTGTCCCTGGGGATGGTGGCATTACCAGGAACCACCATTGGGCGGGTGCCTCCATACGGAATTCTGGATGGAGAGGGAGGCATGGAATGGGGCACGGGAGTAGACGGAGGAGAGTTTGGAATAGCGTGGGGTGGAAGAGCTGTGGGTCCAGGTCGAGAGGCACCAGGGCCATCTCCTCTTGCATAAACAATTTCTCTCTGCATCTGGAAAGAAAACAAGAAATTAGAACATCTATTTTGATATTCATATTTTTAGAGACATCTCAGTGTGGCTTCCCGGATGAAACCAGCTGAAGAGTGGCCCTTGCAAGCTGTCTGTGCCCCCAGTCCCTAGATCCTTACCCATGTTCCCTTACATGGCAAAAAGGACTTCACAGATACCCCATTAAGGATGTTGAGAGGGAGAGATTACCCAGGTGGACCCAATGAAATCACAAGGGTCCTTATCTGTGAAACAGGCAGGAGAGTCTACGTCACAGAAGGGGATGTGAAGACTGAAGCAGAACAGAGCAAGATGGAAAGATGCTGTCACCGAGTCCAAGCTCGTACTGCTCTCTGCATGACAGGCCAATAATCAAAAGACAAGTTGTTGGGGTAATGAACAGAGACTTTATTCAGAAAGTTAACACACTGAGAAGATGGTGGATTCATGCCCCAAAGAACCATCTTGCCTGAGTCAGAATTCAGGGTTTTTTTGTTTTTGTTTTTGTTTTTTACAGTAAAAGGGGTGGGAGTAAAGTCAGACACTTCCAGGTCCCCATCTGCCTCCAGAGGGGAGGTGTTAATTTCTTCTTCTCTGTGGTCATTCTCTTATTCCCAAGAACCTATTTCTAATAGGTTCTTCCCTATTAGAATTCCCCACTATCCCTGTCTGTTTCACAGTCCTGTGGGAAAAGGGACCAAGACCACTTTGGCTGGTTACTGTCTGCTGAACGCAGGTGATGAATATTCCTTAGTCAGCCCTTGACAGCTATTTGAACCCAATGAAACCTCTGAGCATTATGTTGTCTACTTTGTAATTGAACTTAGGGCTTTGGTTCCAGTTTTCAATACATATACTAAATTCCTGTGCTATTTATTTGGACAAAATTAAACAAATCGGTTGACCCTTTTATAGCTACAAGGAAATTACTATCTACTTCAGTTGCATAGGTAGTCCTGTTGGAGGCAAACTCATGAACAGAGGTTAGTATAGTGCCCAAAGTTTTAACATAATTGCCCACTGCTACATGTTTTATGGACTGCCCTGCCACGGCAGACAGCTGGAATGGCCTACCATTCAGTATTTTAAAGGGGCCTAATTTAAGCCTGCTTCCAGGAGTTACTGATCTGCAGCAGGGCAACTGGCAAGGCCTTATCCCAAGTTCAGTTAGTCTCCTGACATTTTAGCAATTTTCCCTTTTAACGTATGATTCATTTTCTTTTTTCTTATTGACTGTGGTCTCCAGGATGAACGTTGTTGTAATGCCTTAAGCTGCATCAGGGCATGACTTCCCTAAGGATGGCTTTAACCATCTCAGAGATTTTTTGTCCAGGAGGGACATGCTTCCACCCACACTGAGAAAGTGTCCAGGTATCTCAAATGTCTTGCCGTTTGAAGCATCTGAGAAATAGGTGTTGAGTATATTTCAGTCCTTAGTGGCGCAGCTTCTTTGGCATTGAGTCCCCATCTGGGGAGCGCTGACAGCAGTTGCTGGGTTATTTTTAAGACCTGGGGGGAAAGAGCTCAGTCTCCTTTTCCAGGGTTTCCATGAGCACCATCTGTAGGCTGAAAGCGTGTTTAGGTGAGACTGCCAATGTCGAGCTTTTGTTGTTGTTTAGTCGCCTAGTCCTGTCCCACTGTTTTGTGATCCTATGGACTGCAGCCGGCCAGGCTCCTCTGCCCATGGGATTTCCCAGGCAAGAATACTAGAATGGGTTGTCATTTCCTTCTCCAGGGGTCTCCTGACTCAGAGATGGAACCCGCATCTCCTGCACTAGCAGACAGCTTCTTTACACCGAGCCACCAGAGAAGCCTGGTGATGTCAAGCTATTCTGATAAAAACAAATGCTTTTTCAGGGTAAGATCTATCAGAAAGTCAAGCAGTTTGTTGTTTTTCAGTCGCTAAGTCGTGTCCGGCTCTTTGCGACCCCATGGACTGCAACACGCCAGGCTCCTCTGTCCACCACTGTCTCACCTAAATTCACGGCCATTGAGTCTGTGATGCTATCTACACATCTCATCCTCTGCTGCCCCCTTTCCTTTTGCCTTCAATCATTTCATCCCCTACGTTCAATTTTACCCTGGGCTCCTGTGGGGAATTGGGCACGGTAAGTCCAAGGGAGCCCCTGGGCCTCTTTATTTAGTGTCCTCTCTTTCCACCACAGGAGCTCCCCTTTTCTTCTTCTTCTGTTTCAGCCGAGGGCAGTCCATTTCCCAATGCTCCTCCTCCTTACAGTAAGTGCATGGTTTCTTCCTCAACGGTGGCTTACTTAATGCCAAAAAAAAAAGAGGGGGGGCGGATTTTGATTTGCATCTTTTGTTCTTGCTCCCTGAACACTTTGTTTTAAAAAATTTTTAATGTATTTATTTTTAAATTGGAGTATAGTTGGTTTACAATGTTGTGTTAGCTTAAGCAGTACAACAATGTGGATCAGCTTTATGTATACATATATCCCCTCACTTCTGAGCCTCCCTCCCGCTCCAGCACACCCCGCTAGGTCTTCACAAAGCACCGAGCTGAGCTCCCTGTGCTATACAGCAGCTTTCTACTTGCTATCTATTTTACAGATAGTAGTTCATGTCAGGAGAAGGCAATGGCACCCCACTCCAGTACTCTTGCCTGGAAAATCCCATGGACGGAGGAGCCTGGTGGGCTGCAGTCCATGGGGTCGCTGAGGGTCAGACACGACTGAGCGACTTCACTTTCACTTTTCACTTTCATGCATTGGAGAAGGCAATGGCAACCCACTCCAGGGTTCTTGCCTGGAGAATCCCAGGGATGGGGGAGCCTGGTGGGCTGCCCTCTATGGGGGCGCACAGAGTCGGACACGACTGAAGTGACTTAGCAGTGCATGTCAACCCAGCATTTTCTGATTGATGCTTATAAGGAGGAGAAATCCTCAGCCCCAGCATCAGGAACTGAGCCTGGATAGGAATGGAAGGTGGATGTATTGGCATAATGGCCAGAGTGGCTGGGTCAGTAAGCTCAGCTAGAGGAGTTAAGGTTGAAGCAACATATCCTCTCTTTTATTCCTTTATTTTCCCTGATAATAGTAAAAATGCTTGCACATAAAGGATTTCATCAGTCTTGGCTGCTTCTTCACGAAATAGCTCTAGAGTCATTCAGAAGCCACTGTAAAACGCACGGATAGCAACTGATCATCTAACCATTAAAAGGATGCCTTTTTGCTTCAGCATCAACCAACTGGGATTACAATGCAATTGACTAGAAAACTGATTACTGCTGTGGCTGTGATAATTACTAAAATTATGACATCATTTACCAGAGTATACCAGAATTTTAGGAGTTCCATATAATTTCTACAATATGTATGTTAATAATGTTTACCCATGATATAATCTAAGAGATTTTACCATCACTCATTTGACAGTGCCCCCCATGCAATTCAACACACCAGATAACCCCAATTAGTTTTTCTGATTAGTAATACAGATTTATTTTTATTACCTTTTATTTTATATTGGAGTATAGCCAAATAACAAAGTTCTGATAGTTCCAGGTGGACAGCAAAGGGACTCAACCGTGTATATACATAGTTTAATATTTCTCTGAGATGCAGAGAAAACAACTGAAAGTGTTCCAGGGAGCCTCTGAAAAATCCCAGAGTTAGCCAGAAGTCAAATGAACCCCACTTAGAACTTGATCTTTGAGACGTTAGTCAGAAATATATAAAAAAATGTTCTAACCAGTGATAATAAAAGAACTCTGGCAAATGCAGATCACTTAAAAGCAGTTCAGTATTTTAAGAAAACTTTGTCCAAATCCAGGTTTTGTACCACTTTAAGATTTTTAAAATTATGTTCTATCTTAGGACTTAGTTTCAAGTTACGAAAATCTGGAGAGACTATTCTAGACAAACATTCCTAAGACATGATTCCCATAGAGTTTACCCCAAACTCTTTACTTCATTTACATTTTATTTACTTAAAAGCTTTATCACATTATTTTTCTTGCTGACAAATTTTGTAACAGGAATAATAAGGCCTCATTTGATTTCCAGTAAACCTAGATACAATAAAAGTATTATATATAATGTTTGTTATTATTTAGTTTATCTGGCTGCATTGGGTCTTAGTTGCACATGGGTCCAGTTGCTCCCTGGGATCCTAGTTCCTGGACCAAGGATGGAACCTATATCCTCTGCATGGCAAGGTGGATTCCTAATCACTGGACCACAAGGGAAGTCCCTATACTTAATGTTGATGGCTCAAAAAACATCTGTATCGAGCCAACAAGCTTAAGCCAACTTTCAGACCAGGTATTAATTCAATACTGAATACTTCCTAGAGCTTGTGAACCTGAAACCCATTCTGGTGAGTTTCTTTTATGTTTGAGTATTCAAACTCACTTGATTTCCTTTAAGCCAATTAAACAGAGCTCTTTTACAAATCCATTATGGCAATGCCGCACATCTATATTATGTGCAAACACATGTATAAATACACAGGGACATAGTTCCCATTCCAAAATTTTAGTTATCCGTCAGGTACCATAATGTAAAAGCCATAAGTTATAAAAGAGATTGGATTCAGACTGGGTTTCTGGAAGACAGGACAAATCAAGTTCACCTGTCTAAATGACTAAACGCTTGTACTAATATTAATGGAAAAGACACTTCTATTTGTAGCTTTTGGTGACATTAGGAATCAAGTGAAACGTTTCTCCCCTCCTTCGGAATGCCCACTCCTGGACAAGAACAGACAGCTTTGTTTTCTTTTCTTCCCTGTTTCTTTCCTCCATTTGATATCAGTCAAGTTTTAAAATAGTGAAGTTAGAAAGAGAAACACCAATACAGTGTATTAACGCATATATATGGAATTCAGAAAGACGGTAACAACGATCCTATATGCAAGGCAGCAAAAGAGACACAGATGTAAAGAACAGACTTTCGGACTACGTGGGAGAAGGTGAGTGTGGGATGATGTGAGAGAATAGCACTGAAACATGTACGTTACCATACGCAGAACAGATGACCAGTGCAAGTTCCACGCGTGAAGCTGCGTACTCAAAGCCCGTGCTCTGGGATGACCCAGAGGGATGGGGTGGGGGTTCAGAATGAGGGGACACAGGTACACCCACGGCCGATTCATTTGACGTATGGCAAAAACCACCACAGTACTGTAGAGTAATTATTCTCCAATTAAATTAATTTTAAAAAACCACAAGACTGATCTGGCTGCAAGTGGAGGAACAGTACCAAACAGAATGAAACCAAAAGAGACTACACAAAATCCTAAAGAAACCCCGAAGTTTGGTCTTGGGATCTCACACACTCCAAAGACACAAGAGACCATCCACAATGTAATTAACACACAAAGGTATCAGTGCGGGGTGCACAGAGCCCCAAGATAGCCTTGCCTAGCCACCGTGGAGATCCTAACAGGTACAGTGGCACCACACTGCTACAATAAAACAGGGGCCCCCCAACCTCCGGGCTGTGGATCCGTACCTCCTGTCAGGTCAGTGGCGGCAGAATCACCCCGAAACCATTCCACCCCCATCCATGGAAAAACTGTCTTCCACAAAACTGGTTCCTGGGGCCAAAAAGGGTTGGGGGCCCCTGCAATAAAACATAATGTCCCTTTCATCCGTGAGTTCATAGCTGTAATCAGATCCCTTATCCAAAATACACCTCAGAGAACTATCCATAGGGACAGTTGAAATATTCTCCATTTCTAAAGTTACAAATTCAAGACCAGCAAAACACAAACAGTATGCACAAATGGTAGATTCCACCCAGGTGGGGACAGTGGTTAAAGAATCTGCCTGCCAATGCAGGAGACCTGAGACGAGGGTTCAACCCCGGGTCAGGAAGGTTCCCCTGGAGGACGGCATGGCAACCCATTCCAGTATTCTTCCCTGAAGAATCCCATGGACAGAGAAGGCTGGAGGGCTATAGTTCGTAGGGTTGCAAAGTTGGACACGAATGAAGTGACTCAGCACACATGCAAAGAAACAAATGAACTGGTTCACGAACTGGGTATAAGTCCGGTAACTCTTTCCTGTCTCTAACAGGTACACCATTCAAACACACAACAAACAAGAAAGCCCCACAGAAGAAATACTTTTTAGTTGTACACACTGCAGTGACTTACCCTACTGTATGGAGCCCGCCAGCTCTCAGATGTCAATTCCTTGTTCCAACTGCCAAGCACTGAGGCAGCCAGTGAGTGCCACTTTGGGGAACTCTGAAGGACACGTCTTCAGGATCTTATACTCAAAACGCCAATCCCTGCCACATAGCCATGAGCAGCAAGGCTCCTAGGTGACTCCCCTAAATTTGTTACTGAGTCCAAGCTCACACTGCTTGACACACAGCAGGCCAGGAACTTGAGAGATGAGTTGTTGGAGCAAGGAATGGTCACTTAATTCCGAAAGCTGGCAAACCAAGAAGAAGACAGACTCCTACTCACTTAACAGCCATCTTGTCTCCGTTAGAATTGGGGCTGCTTTTATACTAAAAGGGGCGGGAGTAAATTCAAAGGTTTCCTGTTTCCGGTCAGCCTCCGGAAGGGATGTGTTACTCTTGCCCCCCCTGCAGTCCTTCACAGGTGGTGGACCTGATCACACAAATAGGAAGGTAGTAATGCTCATCACCTTAGAGGCAGGGTTCCCAGAGATAGGCTATTACGTATAATTTAGGCTTATAGGCAACATCCCTTTAGAGATTAACTTGTAATTCTGGGCTGGCCAAAATGTATGCTCAGGTTTTTCCATAAAATTTTAGGGGGAAACCTGAGTGAATTTTTTGGCCAACCCAACAGAATACAAAACATTCTACATTACTGACTTTGGAGATGGAGGAGAGAGTCATGAGCCAAGGAATAAGGCAGCTCCCAGCAGCTGGAAAAGGCAAAGAACAAGATTCTCCTCTAGGGTCTTCAGAGGGAATGTGGCAGAGCCAACCCCTAATATCGGCCAGTGAAACCAGACAGGACTTTTGCTCTCCACAAGTGGAAAATAACAAATTTGTGGTGTTTCAAGCCACTAAGTTTGTGGTAATTTGTCACAGCAGCCACAGGAAATGAATATATCTGCTATAGAACTCAACCCTATGGAGTTTGAGGATAAAATGGTAACAATTGTTTAAAAACGAAGGTCAGAGCTTTCCAGACGATGTGGCTTCAATGTATCCAAAGTGCTACAATGTTTTCTAAGATTACCTTGGGCACATTTTCTGTAGCCTTAGCCCTGGAAAATAGATGGCAAGCATCCTTCTCATCTTTCCGAGCTGATACAATGTAGGGACATGGCCAGGGAGAGAGGAGAGGCATGGGAAAGACTGGGAGGGAAGGTTAACCAATTCCTGGTGCTTTACCATGAGAAGTCAGCTCTGAGAGGTCTGGAAGAAATAATGATCAGGAGATGAGTGCAACTGGAGGCAAATTATAGCAGGGATGGCAAAAAGAGAGAAGGGGGCAGGGAAGCTCAGGTATGGTGGAGGAGGAGGAATCCTAACAGTACATCCTCTGCAGCTGCCATATGATGAGGAGGAGCGGGTTGGGACAGGTCATCATAAGCCCCAGGAAGCAGAGGTTTCTGGGCTGTTTCATTACTACCTGGTTCAGGAGCGTGAGGAATCCCATAGGGTCTCCCACTAGCTCTCCTCCATAAGAAACAGTGAGTAAAGAATAAACGCTACTGATGAACCTATTTGCAGGGCAGGAATGAAAAGGCAGACATAGACAGTGGACTTATGGACATAGGGCAGGGTTGGGGGAGGAGGTAGGTGGGACAAATTGAGGGAGTACCACTGACATATATGTATACTACCACGTGTAACTGTGTAAAATGGGCTTCCTTGGTGGCTCAGCAGTAAAGAATTTGCCTGCAGTGCAGGAGACTCAGGATCTTCCCTTCGGTCGGGAAGATCTCCTGGAGAAGGGGATGGCTTCCCACTCCAGTATTCTTGCCTGGAGAATACCATGGACCGAGGAGCCTGGTGGGTCCATGGGGTCTCAAAGAGTCGGACATGACTGAGTACCTAAGCACATGGGTAAAACAGATAGCTAGTAGGAAGCTGCTGTATAGCACAGGGAACTCAGCTTGGTGCTTTGTGATAATCTGGGGGGGTGGGGGTTGGGGGGGGGGGGGGTGGGATGTGCTGGGGATAGGAGGGAAGCTCAAGAGGGAGAGGATATGTGTATACATATAGCTGTTTCACGTTGCTGTACAGTAGAAACAACACTGTAAAGCAATTATCCTCCAATAAAAACAAATGAATACATAAATAAAAAGAAAAAGGTTGTTCTCATAGACATAGAGAACAGATGGGTGGTTGCCACAGGCAGCAGATGGGGGCTGGGGGGTGTGAACTGGGTGAAGATGGTCAAAAGATGCAAACTTACAGTTACAAAATACATCCAAGTCCTGGGGGTGTAATGCACAGCATGGTAACTGTAGCTAATAATGCTGTATTGTCTTTGAAAGTTGCTAAGGGAGTAGGTTTTAAAAGTTCTCATCACAAGAACAAAATGGAAACTATGTTTAGTAAGGGATGTCAACTAGACTTAGTGTGGTGATTATTTTGCAATAGATGCATATATTGAACCATTATGTTGTACCTTTGAAACTAATATAATGGTATATGTCAATTAAATCTCAATAAAAAATTCAAGTTAATGGCAAAAGAGGAAACTATTATAATTTGCAACTATACTACTGTATTTAGCTGGGGCAGAATCAAAAACACAAATGAATTTAGGATGTGATATTTTTGTTTTGATTAAAACCCATCAGGGTCATGCTCACTGAGATTCTCCAAATGGCTGCCAAGGGAGGGGACAGAAGCCAGTGGCACCTCTCAAGCCCTGTCTTCAAGCTCTGTGATGTCACAGAAGCCTCATTTCCATTTGGTCTTCTCAGAGGTGTGAAAGACAAGGAGGGTATAAATGATTAGGGTGGGCGAGGTAGGGGCATGAGGGGTGAGGACGTGGGCTCAAATGGACAGCAGTCAAGACGAGCAGCTAAGAGATCCATTGTGTGGGTGATGGGGGAGGAGAGAAGAAATAGAAGAGGCAACAGGGAGAAGACTGAAAAGGAAACAGAACCCGAGGCTCTGAATGCATACAGAATACATATCAATTCATTCACTTAGTCCAACAGTATTTACCATGCACTTGCTAAGAATCAAGCCTAATTCCAAGACACAGCTCTAATCAAGCCCGAAACTTCCTGCCCTGGAGAGGATATACTGTTGCCTGCATCGGGTGATGAGGATGCAGGGGATGAACCAGCTGGTTTCCCACAGCTTCCTTATCTTGTCAGTGGAAGGACCCAGCAATGCAGAATCTCTCACCCGGGGACTTTGGCACATTATGGTGGATTTCATAATGGAACCGATCAAGCAAAATGCAAATATGTAGCAACCAAAAGGAATCCTTTGAGGGTATATTCCTGCGTGCGTGCCCAATTGTGTCTGAATCGTTTGTGACCCCATGGACTGTGTAGCCCGCCAGGCTCCTCTGTCCATGGGATTCTCCAGGCACGAATACTGGAGTGGGTGGCCATTTCCTTCCCCAGGGGATCTTCCAGACCAGGGATCAAACCTGCATCTCCTGCTCAGCAGGCAGATTCTTTAGCGCAGAGCCACCAGGGAAGTCATTGATGGTACCTTACTTAAGCATTATTGAACTGGCTCCTCAGCTCCCTAAGGGTATCCTTCCCAATGTATACAGGCTCCTCACTTGAAATTAAGATTTTATCTCCACTACCCCTGCTTCCCCATCACACATACACACACATAATATGCTAGTCTGTTCTCTGCCTCTAAACCAGACGTGGGATATCCTCAAGCTGTCCTCACCCCTGGGACCTTGGGGAGTCACACCTAGGCTGAAGTCAAGATGTCCCAGCCCACACACCCTCAAGACTCAGGGGCTCAGGACCTTAGACCAGGAGGGCATTCCCAAGGTCATTGTGTGGTAACATACCCAGTTCCCATTCCAGAATAGCTGGAGAAACCATATAACCTCTGTCTTGCAGCAGATCAACGTGGATCCTCTATAAACACCTCTCCCACCCTGTCTTCCTCAATGCAAGGCTCAATGAAAAGAAAGATCCAGCTCGGTGGTAAGCAAGGTAGGGCTTTATAGGTGATAAAATACAAGAGTGTCTGGCTCAGCCAGCAGTGCACATTTGGTCAAATTCCCCACCCAATCAGACCACACAATGCAATAATAAACCCCAATAAACATAAAGATCAATTCGAGCATGCCACTGTATACAAAGAACCACATGGTGCTCAAGGTTAATCAGGTGCAACAGATGGTAGGTACTAACCAACAGTAGGTACTACTGTCATTATTGTTATTACTCCCCCCAAAAGACTAGGGTTTCAAATGTCTAGAACCCACTTGGTGCAAGTGTTAGTCGGTCAGTCATGTCCACTCTTTGTGATCCCGCAGACTATATCCTGCCAGGCTCCTCTGTCCACGGAATTCTCCAGGCAAGAATACTGGAGTGGATTGCCATTCCCTTTCCAGAAATGGAACCCTGGTCTCCTGCATTGCAAGCAGATTATTTACCGTCTGAGCCACCAGGGAAACCCACTTAGGATGAATAATAATCCTAACAGGGTGAGTCACGACTCCCTGTTCTCTTTTTCCTCCTCATCTGGCTTCATCTTCATTTGGGGAATCCTGACCCCAATTAACACATAGAAATCCCCTCCCCCATTTTCGGGTAAGAGAGTAAAAAGAGGCATCAATATTCCTAGGATTACAGAACTGTCTAGAAGAATAAAGAGTATTAATGAAATAAAAATGTAAAGTTAATTTTTTTTTTTTTCCCATGCTGGGAGCATGTGGACGTTAGTTCTCCGACCATGGATTGAACCTGTACCTCCTGCAGTAGAAGCATGAAGTCTTAACCACTGGCCCACCAGGGAAGTCCTTAAAGTTAATTTTAATTAATAAGAAGTTGATTAAATTTCTTTGAGAACAACAGAGGTGCCTGCATGGGTGTTTTAAAGATATGTTTGGTGATGTGAAAAGAAATCACTAGGAGGCACATTATATAACTAAGTGGAATGAAATTATGTAAAGTTTAAAAATAAACACATGCAAAAAAATCATTAGAAGAATCTCATTTCTGGAAGTCACATGCAGATGAATTCAGAAAGAAATGTAACACTTAATAAACAACAATTCAGATGCGCTGTACATTCATACAGGGAACACAGGTAATAGTCAAAATATTTAACATCTGCTAGCCAGTACTACATGGGTACCAACCAGCCAGAACGGGACTTTGGCCAGTGAGGATGAATCATAGCCATAAGCAATCAGTATCATGTACCTGGTGGTAATGCTGTTATGTCAGACCCGCCTTGTCGACCTCAAAATAATCTTGCCATCATCCAACTGGGTCACTGAATCAGAGTCACTGTCCACCTGAGTTACCCACAGTGGAGGTGAACACAAGCGTTTTGTTATGCCAGAACAGGTGATATAAGGTTAAATGTCTCCATCAATATGGGTGACATAGAGGTTGGAAGCCTTTGGCAAAAGTCTTATGTTGCTTGCCAACCCATGACTGACTTGCCAAGACTGAGTTTTGAGAAGCACCTTGAGACAATTTCATCCTGGGCTCTATCTGGAGCCCAAGAAGACAACGGCATGATGATCTTCCCATCACTTAGTGGGAAAATGTTCTACATCTACCGCTTGAATAAACTCTTAAAATTAGATAGCTTGGGTTCACACACTAATGGATACAGATTAACTAAAGGCAACTCACCCTTAGGACAGGGTGGATCGTATGGGGAGATAAAAAGAATCTCCTCTGAGTCTTCAGTGTGATCTCCCAAGGAGGCCACTTGCTATTCCAATAAAAACTGGACTTTATATATAGGAGATACTCATTGTCTGATTGACTGAACCAGGATGATGGGTAAGATTCTGTAATTCAGAGTTTAAAAAAAAAGCCCCAGCCCTTTATGTTAAAGGCGGCACCTTCCTAGAATCAAGTACCTGCAGAGTGTTTTTTTGTTTTTTGGCCATACCACCAAGCATGTAGGATCCTAGTTCCCCGACCAGGGATCCAACCTGTGCCCCTTGCAATGAAGTGCAGAGTTTTAACCACTGAACTGCCAGGGAAATCCCTGTGTTGTGTTTTAATTGTGTTCTGATTAATGAGTAAAGCAATGACATTAAACACACTCTTGGTTTTTCCTGTACTATTAATCAAAGTCAGACCTTTTAGGAGAAAATTATTTTAAACTTTTAAGGTAAAATAAATAAAACACACATACACACCTATGCACACAGTTGCTATTCACCTTAATATACCTGAATCTTTTCCTCTCCCACCAATCTCCTTGATCCTCACTAATCTTCTCTATCATCTCATCTCTCTTACAAAGTTGAAAATATCTGAATACGTTATATCATTGACACTTTTAGCCCAGAAGCTTTCCACACTGATGTCTTGATGCAAGCTTTAAAAATACCATTTTATAGCAAGAGAGAGATAACCTAAGTTAAAGAATAAAGATTTTAACACCTTCCCAGGACACAACACAAATATTTATTTGCCTGCACCTTGGCCCAGACAAAGAAAAAGCTCATTTATTTGTACTAGATATTAATATATTGGCATGGGCTTCCCAGGTGGCTCAGTGGTAAAGAATTCGCCTGCCAACCAAGAGACTCGGGTCTGTTCGATCCCTGGGTTGGGAAGATCCCCTGGAGAAGGAAATGGCAATCCACTCTAGTATTCTTACCTGGGAAATTCATGGGGTCACAAAGAGTTGGACACAACAGAGAGACTAAACAATAACAAGATATGTTGGCTATGCATGAAGAGGCTGTTCCCCATCCTTCATCTGTTTTGTTGGGCAGCATATCCCTCCTTCCATTACTGCCCAAACCACGGCCAGCTCTGGGTTGAGTCCTTCCAGATCTTATAAACAGCATACTTGCTTCCGGAGCTTCTGCACCATGGCCCCAACCGAGAAGCTGCTGGCCCTGCCCACAGCACACAGCTCAACCCTCTATTTGGCTCGTCCTTCCCAAAGACAAGAACAAATGTGGGTGATTCAAATGAATCACCTGAAGTCTGAGTTACGAATCCTAACATTTCTGTCTTTCGTTTCCCCCCAAACACGGTAAGTTAAATCAAATGTTCCTCATTAACAATTTCTGCAGTATAACAGAGGGAGATAAAAAACTTAAAATTACTTCTAGAAAAAAAGGAAATCTAGCACGAAAGATGTTTGTTTCAAATCATTTGGGAGACCGTGTCATGTAATTATGTCTCATTGTAGAGCACTGAAGAAAATGTGCATATACATATATTCTTTGAGGAAAGGGACTATCATGTCCCGTTTACTGTATTTCAAACCCCACCCTTCCAAGTCTAGAATTTGCAAACACACTACTCAATCAGACCATACAATGAAGTTACCGGACAAAACTGAAACTGACTCTTAGGAGACTCTCTCATCCTCAAAGAATTAAAGCCACTTACTTTTTCTTAAGGAAATCACCTGTACAACTAACGCCGGGGAAGAAGCACATTGGCTGAGCTCCCAATTACGCGATTCCTTTGTTTGCTGGTTTCATCTAAGTCCTCAGTTCCACCCTTGGATATTTTAGACAGCTTTCTCTTCAGAGAAGAAATCACACATACACAAAAAACCCCCACAGATCCTAAAATGTTCCCCAGCTCAGGAAAGACCCTTCTGTTTTACCCTGTCTTCTGAGCGAAGCTGCTACAGGCATGGATAAAAAGGCGTCCTCCCTGTGATAAGCCAATTTCTCCTCCCCTTGGCAATTAGTCACTGAATAACCTCAGCCCATATCCAACCACAGGCTACCGCAGGGGTGACTCAGACCTCCGACAACTGCTTACACGGAAAACACACACCAACAAACGAACTCGGGGAGGCCTAGGTAAACCGGGTAATAGTGAAGGAAATATTATTAATACAAGACGGATCTTAGTGATGTAAAGAGGGTCACTAACACAAGCAAACCACCAGCCACCAACAAATGAAATCATCAGGAAATCCAACATGCTCATTTCCCTCAACTCTCAGACCAGTGTTCTGCTGGGAACCAGAGGGCTCCAGAGAAAACTCAGGTACCCCAGGTCCATTCGGCCGCCAGACTTTTGATGTCCCTGAAGCCGAAAGAAACGTGAGCTTTTTCCCCTGGTTGATAACACCGCAGAGTAAACAAGGAAGGTGACAGAGGAGGCTGTCTATTAATTAACCAGGCTGGTTTTACCAAGCTGAACTTTGAGAATCAGGCCAAGGCAGCACCAGGCAAGGAAGTGCAATCATTCTAGAAAATACACCTGAAATGAGAGGGGACGAGAGAGAGGGCCAGCCAAGGCTGAGCAAAGAGGGTATTTGAGAAAGGGAACCGGAGCCCTTCTGCCCCACCCTCAACAAGACGGGGGAGGAGGAGGAGGCCAGGGCGGTCTCCGGAGACCCTTGTGGGCGACCGCTGTCAACACAGCTCTTTTCCTCCAGGGGAACAGGCGCTAGGAGGTCTGTGTTCCCAGCAAGAAGTGGCTTGTGCTGCTCTCAGAGGAGACAGGTATGAACGCATTACCAACAAAAGGACAGAGAGAAGAAGCATTTCCTTAGCTCCTAGGTAGGCTCTGTTTAATCACCATCATGCTTCCTGAGCCCTCAGGGACTGAATGGAGCAGAAGGCTATTCAAGTGGGAATCCAGTGACAAATAACTCAAAAAGCTGGGCTGGAGGCCACGGAGGCCTCACACCACACCCCACGACCACGCTCTGGGCAGCCCCTGCATTTTTCAAACATTTCAAGGCCTTCAGAGGTTGGTCTTGCTGACCAAAAGAATTTCGTGACGTCGCTGAAGTTCAAATCCAGTCAGCATCACAAGCTTGCTAAGAAAACTGTTTACTGTTATCAAAAAGCTCTGTGGTCGTGAAAGGAGGGAGACTGCAGGGCCCATGACATCGCTTCCCTCCTAAGATGTCTCATTTGAAACAATATTTGGATGAAGTGCTTGTAACAGAGGCCACCTAAGAGGCTGGAGAAGAGGAGACGGAACGTGGAAAGCCTTGTTTTGACTTTTAATCTAATCGGCGAGAGTTTGTTATTTCTCACCAGAGTGTGGAAAGCACAGTCTCGGCCCCTGACGCATCTGGTATACATTTGGCAGGTTTCGTTCCCTCCATCAAACGCGTGCATTCCAGGAAAGGGGCTGGAGGGGCTGGCCTCTCTGGTCTGGTAAAGACGTGGTTCCACCCCTACTGTCTCCCCGGAGCCTGTTTTAGGGCATAAGATGTCCTAAACAGCACCATCCTTGTAAGAACTGACTTGCTCTTCATTTTTAAGATGTTTTTTGATGTGGACCATTTTAAACTCTGTATTGAATTTGTTACAATATTCCTTCTGTTTTATGTTCTGGGTTTTTTGGTGGTAAGGCGTGCAGGATCTTAGCTCCCCAATCAGGGATTGAACCCACACCCCCAGGACTGGAAGGCAAAGTCTTAACCACTGGACCACCGAGGAAGTCCCGTACCTGCTCTTTCTGTGGGCAGGACTGCTTGTCAGGTGAATGAGTGTGAAGTGTCTGGGTTCTGCCACGCCCCTACCCCCAGGACACAGAAGCAATGAGTTGTCACTGCTACTGGCTACAGGGTCCGAGCTCAGCACAGGGGCTCATGTCCGCTGCTTTAGAGGCAGGTGACTTCTGTGGACCCAGCTACCTTGGGAGTCAGTGAGTGCAAGGTGAGAGATGGTCCTGATCTCTCCCCTTCCTGCAAGGTCACAGCAATCTCCTCTCACTTTCAAAATGCCTCTGGGTACCGCCGGGGCAGGACAGGCACAGCTTTGTCAGGACTAGAGCAGTCACCCATCGTCAGAAGACTGAAAGCTGGCTCCATCCTGCAGTGAATCAGGATGAGTGAAATGCTGTCTAAGGCTTCAGCACCCAGCTCACCCAAGAGAAAGGGGAGTGCAGTAACCCAGAGATGGCTGGGGGATCGGGCAGGAGAATTTCCTGCACAGGATGCTGCTGCCAGAGAACTCGGCTTCACCTGGGTGGTGCACGTCCTCCAGAAAATGGCTCCTACAGGACAACGTCCCGCAAAGTTTGGTTCATTCTGAGGGAAACACAAGAACCAACATCCCACAGTCTGGTTTCATTATTTTGCCAGGCTCTCGGCTGCCTACCTTGGGATGCTACAGCCTCTGTGAACCTGCTCTTGCCAGCAGTATGTTCAGTATCCTGCTATTTGTTCCCTCTGCTCCTTTCACTGACTGGCACTTTGCAGAGTGGAAGCAATTTATTTCTAGTGAGTATTAAGAAAAGAGAGGCTAATAAACACTCAGCATTACCTCAACAGGAAATGCTTTTTAATGCTCTGGTTGAGGCCAATGGTCTTGTGAAATGTATTCCTATCTCCCCTTTCACTTTTGCTGCTTTATTGGCTTTTTTAAAAATTACATATGCTAAAAGAAAATCTAAACTGGGCTTATAAACATGAAGATGCTATTGGGAAGGGAAGTGACTTTGACACTGGAAAAATTTCAAGTTCATCTTGCTTACACTGTTAAAATTGGAAAGAGGGTCGTTTGGAAGGTCTATTAATGTCTATTCATGTTTCATTTGGTCATAAATGGAATGTCTCCCAGACACGAGACAGACATACTGTTGCCAAAATTATTTAATTCTCAGGGAAGAGATGGTTAGCTTCTGGCTATATTTAAGATGAGAGCTATTCCCACAAATATTTTGACACACACAACTCTGCTGAGCTCCCCTGTACCAGACCCGCCGGCTGACTTAACACTGTGCCCAGTGGTGAGTCAAGATCTCAGCAGGGAAACGGGTAACAAGTAACATGAAATAAATCATGTAACTTCCAAGCCACAATCAGTCACTGTGTGGAGTGCAGCACAGATAAAAGAAAACTATCCTTCTCTCAACAACACTCAATCTTCTGTTGGGATGCTCCTGTATGATCCAGGCCAAGGACAAGCTCCGGTCATATCTAAAATAGTTACAGTTTGCAAAAGGATATTTTCTTGCTACCACTTGCAACAGATGGTACAAAGAACTCCTCGTTATTTATCGCCATCTCTGCACATCCACCCATTTCCTGGACGGGCACTGTCTTTTATACACAACTCCCTTCTGGTACTTCCAGATAAGTCATCTTTGTCTACCTCCCTACAAATACAAATGTTCAGTGCCTTAGATTTTGTTTTTCTTTGTCGGACAGGTCTCCAAACTCCTATTTAACTGGTCAACATACATCCTGCAACAGATCATATATTGTTTGGTTTATTTATAATGTTTCTTATTCTACAAAGGACTTTGCTTTTGGGGGTGGTGTGCCACACCATGTGGCGTGCAGGACCTTGTTCTGCAACCAGGGACTAAATCCATGCCCCTACGATGGACGTGCAGAGTCTTAACCACTGGACTGCCACGCCAGTTCCCACAAAGGAGTTTTGATGGCTGTGCGTGCACACACACATAGACCCCATCACCATCACCCTTTGGTTTGCAGTTTAGACAGTGTTTTCCATGCTGCTTTTACTCCACGACCCTCAGAATGCAGTGATGTATGTTTAGGTCCAGTTCACTCTCCCCCTGTGAATGGCGAGAAAGTGGAAGTGATGGAAGTATGAGGAGATAAGGGCCCTGCCCACCTTCTCAGAGTACGAACTAGTGGGTGAGTGTGAAAGTCACTCAGTCGGGTCTGAGTCTTTGCAACTCCATGGACTGTACAGTCCAAGGAGTTCTCCAGGCCAGAATACTGGAGTGGTAGCCGTTCCCTTCTCCAGGGGATCTTCCCAACCCAGATACTGAACCCAGGTCTCCTGAACTGCAGGCAGATTCTTCATCAGCTGAGTCACTCAGGAAGCCCACTACATAGTGAAGCAGCAAGACTTCCCCGTTGGTTCAGTGGCTAAGACTTTGTGTTCCCAACGCATGGGAAAACAGGTTCAATCCTTGGTCAAGGAACTAAGATCCCTCAAAAGAAACCATCTTCGGCCTCAGAACTGTTAACACTTCTTTCTCTGTGTAAGTGTGAAGTTGCATGTCCTTCAGGTCGCTGAGCAACTCTGTGAGGCTGATGCTCCCAAGGTCTTCCCTACATGGATTACTGAGGGTTTATACGCGTGAGTTTTGACCTTGAGTAGGCAGTCTGGTGGAGAAGGCAATGGCAGCCCACTCCAGTACTCTTGCCTGGAAAACCCCACGGATGGAGGAGCCTGGTAGGCTGGAGTCCATGGGGTCGCACAGAGTCGGACACGACTGAAGCGACTTAGCAGCAGCAGCAGCAGCAGCAGCAGGCAGTCTGGTAAACTCTGTTTGAGAAATACCTCATTTGTTCCACTTTCAGGTCCAGATTTTCACAGCAAAAGAAAAGAGTAACAGGACATCTCAGTGGGTTTAGGATCTAACTACCCAGTACTCATTAAGTTTTATCTTCCTGCCTCAAAATGTGTTATATAATTATACATCACATTTAACTAATATCCAGGTGACCCAGTGGTAAAAAATTCACCTGCCACTGTTGGAGATGCAAGAGGCTCAAGTTCAATCCCTAGGCTGGGAAGATCCCCTGGAGAAGGAAATGGCAAGCCACTCCAGTATTCTTGCCTGGAAAATTCCTTGGACAGAAGAGCCTAGCAGGCTACAATCTATGGGGTCTCAAAGAGTTGGACTCGAATGAGCGACTGAGTACACACACACACACACACACATATTAGTACACATTATGCTTATATATAACATGCTTACATATATATTATATGAAAAGTGAAAGCAAAAGTCCTCAGTTTTGTGGTAAAGAACCCGCTTGCCAATGCATGAGACATAAGCGATACAGGTTCGATTCCTAGGTTGGGAAGATCCCCTGGAAGAGGGCATGTCAACCCACTCCAGTATTCATGCCTGCAGAATCCCATGGACAGAGCCTGTTGGGGTATAGTCCATAAGGTCGCAAAGAGTCAGACACGACTGAAGCGGCTCAGCAGGCACACATGTTATGTATATGTATACACACACACACACACACACACACGTCTTCACTAGTCAAAGACACCAGACTGCTTATGGGATAAAAGATCCAGATCGCATCTGATTAACATTCTTTACCACTAGGACCCTGATCCCACTCGTGGGACCATATCTCTCAGAGACGTGTTCCACCTCTGCCCCTGTGCCTTGCTTAACCTTCATTCAGGAAACGGGTCAAGGTGATTAGGTTATAAGTAAAAAAAAAAAAAAAAGCTGATACAACATCATATAGCTTTAGGATGCTCACAACAATGCAAGAATTTAAAAAATATATTTTAATTTGATGATAAAACATATCCTTACCGTATCCAAACCTACACAGCGAACTGACAACGATCTAAATACATAGAATTTTACACTTCACGGCTACAGCTTAAAGGGTAGATATTCTTTAGAGACTGCCGGAGAAAATTCTGGTAAACAAATTGATGAATGGATGATGCTGAGTTGGAAAACAAATGGTCTTTCATTCTTGGTTTGCCCTCTCACATTGTAGCTAGTCAAATTGAGGTCAATCTCTTTCTCAGGGCTTTAAACAGCCCCAGCTTCTTCTTCTTTTTTCTTGGCCAGGCAGCATGGTATGTGGGATCTTAGTTCCTCAACCAGGGTTCGAACCTTTGTCCACTGCTAAGGAAGCAGGGAGCTCTTAACCACGCCCAGGGAACTCCCTGAGGAGTTCTTAACAGCTTAGCTTCTTAATACCAAGAGTTCCCTGGAAGTAGGGAGTTCTTAACCACGCCCAGGGAACTCCCTGAGGAATTCTTAACATCTTAGCTTCTTAATACCAAGAGTTCCCTGGTAGATTTAGCCCGTTCACACCTGTTTCCTGTCTCCCATCTTTCCTAACCTCTTTTCTGGAATCAACTCTGTGCACCTGGGCTATAGCCATGGCCCTTCTATCAGAATCACTCCACTGCCTGCATCCTGCTTTGTTTTTGCATGAGTCACAGGGGGACATGTGCTGGTTCTATTACCAAGTGACAGAAGCAACAACACAGTACACGAGGAGCTCTGTCCGCAGAGTCAGTCTCCAAAGGCCTTCCAGTGAAAGGTGTTCTAGCCTTGCCATTATCTGGACCTCAGCTGGACAGTATTAGCCAGCGTGTCAAAAGAAGAAAGGGCTGTGTGAGTGAAGAGACCCAGAGGACAACACTGAAGGACAATAATTCAACAAGTACACCAACTTCAATTTTTACCCTCAAAATAAACACGAAAAAACACTGATGGCGATCCAGATCCAAACAGCCCTGGTGCCAAATTTTTCCTGGGTTCATGAGAGCCACTTGCTTTTCTCGAAACAGCATGTCTTTTTTTTCAGGCTTATTTATTTTTAGTTGAAGGATAATTGATGTCCAATATGGTGTTGGTTTCTGCCACACATCGACATGGATCAGCCTCAGGTATACATATGTCCCCTCCCTCTTGATGCCCCCTCCACCCCTCTAGGTGGTCGCAGAGCTTGGGCTTGAGCTCCCCGAGCCATAGAGCACATTCCCACTGGCGTCTGTTTCACACATGCTAGTGTATATGTTTCCACGCTGCTCTCTCCATTCGTTCCACTCTCTCCTTCCCTCGCTGTGTCCACAAGGTAACAGCCACTCTTGAAACTAAAAGAAGTTCCATGGGATGAACTTATGGTTACCAGGAGGAAAGGAATAGTTAGGGAGTTTGAGATCAATATGTACACACTGCTGTATTTAAAATGGATAACTACCAAAGTCCTACTGAATAGGGCAGGGAACTCTGCTCAATGTTATGTGGCAGCCTGGATGGGAGGGGAGTTTGGGGGAGAATGGATACATGTATATGTATGCCTGAGTCACATTGTTAATGGACTATAATATAAAATACAAAGTTTAAAAAAAAAGAAACCAAACAATCCAATGTGTGAGTGGGCAAAAGAAACAAGATTATTTTTTTCCAAAAAGACACATAGATAGCCCATAGGAATATGAAAATGTACTCAACAGGACTAACCATCAGTACAATGCAAGTCAAAACCACAGTAAATATTATCTCATACCTGTTAGAATGGCTATTACCAAAAAGACAAGAGAAACTAAGCACTGGTGAGGATGTGGACAAAAGAGCACACTTGTGAACTGCTGGTAGGGATATAATTTCATATATTCATATATATATAATTTTGTATATCCATATACATTATACAGATAATAGTATAAAGGTATTATCTATAAATACATAAATAAAAATTAAATTATAGGGCTTCCCAGGTGGCACTAGTTGTAAAGAACCCACCTGCCAATGCGGGTAAGGAGATGTAAGAGACACAGGTTCAATTCCTGGGTTGGGAAGATCCCCTGGAGAAGGGCATAGCAACCCACTCCAGTATTCTTGCCTGGAGAATTCCAAGGACAGAGGAGTCTGCTGGGCTATGGTCCACAGGGTCACAAAGAGTCCAACATGACTGAAGTCACTTAGCCCGCATACAGCACACCCACAGAAGCTCCATGGGTATCCCAGGCACACTGAACATGTGAACTGGGAATGTATGACTGAGAACAGACGCCATGTGTTATATACCTATATAGAGGCACAAACTTTCCCAGTTCTCATTAATTATGAAAGAACCAAAAGGTTCCAGGGTTATAAATTACATGAATATACCTTTGAACACCCATCTGTTTTCAAAGGGTTTGGCTGGAGTCTGTGACAGCAAACGCCAAGCATCCGCTCATCTGGGCCAGGCCAAGGGCCCCGGCTGCCCCCATTCAGGTGTCTCTCAGCAGCTCATGCAGTATGTGGAAGAGGAACACCAAACTGGGCATCACAGAACCTGCCTTCTGCTCCAGCTGTTAACAGCTGGCTCTTAATCTGTAAGCAAGAAGTCCGACCTCTTGGGGTCTCAAGGCCCATCCCAACTACCACATTCTGTGGGTCCATGGAATATCTTTTAAAATTTTTATTTATTTGTGACTGCACTGAGTCTCACTGCTGCTTGGGCTTTTCTCCCGCTGCGGCGAGTGGGGGTCACTCTCTAGTTGCAGCGCTTCTCATTGCGGGTGGCTTCTCATGTTGCACAGCACGAGCTCTGGAGCAGTCGGCTTTCAGAAGCCACGGCTCCCGGGCTCCAGAGCACGGGTTCAGCAGATGTGGCGCACAGGCTAAGTTACCCCACAGCACGTGGGCTCTTTCCAGGACAGAGGTTGAACTCGTGTCTCCTGCTTTGGCAGGCAGATTCTTTACCACTGACCCACCAGGGAAGCTCAGTCCATGAAATATTTATTGAGTAGTCACCAGGTATGCAAAGCCCAAGGTTGAGGTTGAGGAAGGGAAAAGAACCTTTAAGCCACACAATTCCTACCTCTTAAGAGGAGAGAAGATGAAGCATGTACCTGAGTAATAAAAATAAGACAAAAGCTGGACTTCCTTGGCGGTCCCAAGACAGGGGGCCTGGGTTTGATCCCTGGTCAGAGAACTAGATCCCATTTCCCACGACTAAGAGCTTGCATGCTACAGCTAAGAGTTCACATGCCACAGCTAAAGATCCAGCCTGCAGCAGCTAAGACCCAACACAGTCAAATAAACGAATACATTTTTTTTAAAAGACAAATCAAGAATAACTTTGGCAAGCTTCAAGTAAGTGCAACAAACAAACCCTCTGGAATCTATAGATGAACAAGATTTTCCTGCCTGGGATAGTTGAGGAATACATCTCTGAAGAGGTGAGATTTAAGTGAGTCCATAAATGATGAGCAGAATTTCAGTAGGGAAGAAAGAATTTCCTTTCTTAGGAATTTTCAGGCAGGAAATAAGGCAGGGTCATAGACCAGAGGTGGGGAGTGCCAAGTGTTGGGGAATGGATCGACCTCTGATCCAGCCAGCAAATTATTCCTGGGCAGTGGTTCTGCAAGTTGATGTAATTCAACAACATCAGAATCACCCAGAGGGCTTGCTGAAACACAGATTAATGGGCTCTACTTCCTGAGTGTCTGATTTAGCAGGACTTGGGTGGGCCTGAGAATCTGCCTTTTTAATGAGTCCCCAGATGATGCTGACCTGCTGGTCCAGGGACTACTCTTTGACAAAAACTGTTCTAAGGAGTAAAGCGAAGAGGCAAGCTCCAATCAAAATCTCCACTCTATTGTGTTGCTGTTGTTTAGTTGCTGAGTTGTGTCTGACTCTTTTGCGACCCCATGGACTATAGCCTGCCAAGCTTCCCTGTCCATGGGATTTTCCAGGCAAGAATACTGGAGTGGGTTGCCATTTCCTCCTCTGGGGGATCTTTCTGACCCAGGGATTGAACTTGAGTCTCCTGCATTGGTAGGCGGATTCTTTACCACTGAGCCACTTGGGAAGCCCTCCATTCTATTGTGGGCTTGGTTAAATCCTCATTCAGAAAGCTGACCTTACTCAACTTTGGGTGACAATCATAAGCGTTTCTCCATCTGTAAATATTTGCAATTCAATCTGCCAGGAAAAGATGGAAATAGGGAAAGGAAGCATTTTTGGAGACTTCTTATTTACCAGATGCTTTCCAAAATTTCTACTGAATTCCCAGCACATCCCCATCAGATAAAGGATATAATCCCCATCTGACAGACTGAAGGAATGGGGGCCACAAAGTCAATATACCAGAGCCAGAACAATCTCGAACTCTCGGGTTAAGAAATCAGTGTAGAGACCTGACCTCTGAGTACTCTTCAAAGAAGGGTCGTTGAACCATTGTTCAAGAATCACTAAGATCAGTTATTACTCCCGTCCAAAATCAGGCCCAGAAATACCTGAACGAAGTCATCTGGATTGAATATTGCAAGAGACGCAAGAGGAGAGTAACAGAGATCAGACCACATTACTGTTATCTACAAATGTGGGGGAAAACCACCTTCCAAATGATGACTCCAGGGCATCCAAGAGCCCCATAAGAGTGCTCCATTTCAAAGGAATACCTTTATGTTTTCAGTTCAAATATCAAGCCAGCCAGTGGACAAGGCTCAGAAATCTGAGATGGTCAGCAAAACCACTGCCTCTCCTTATTTGGATAAATAACAGCCTCAAAGACAACCAGTTTGGGAGTCAAGCATACCCTGAGGCTGGGCTTGGCATGCTTTCCGCCCACGCCCTGCCAGGCTCGCCCAGCACTGACAGTCCCGGCTCCCTACCAGGTTCTGACGAGGCCAGGAGCCTCCCCACCAGTCACAAGATCTGCTTCTCTGCTGGGCCTCTGAGCATTCCTCCCCTTGAGTGATGCCCTGCATTCCTGACACGGGGTAACCAGGAGAAACCACACGGACAGATACCCGCTCAGTATGGAAGGGAATCACACGCCACGTGACCCACATCAGGCAAGAGGGAGCCCTGGTCTAGTTGTTCCCCCCCCCACACACCCCAAACACTGCCCCCCGAAAGGAAAGAATCCTCTGTCACATAGGAGTTGAGGCAAGTGACAAAAATGCTTTGTCATCTCGGAGAACCTTCCCAAGTCCACGATGAGCAGCAAGAGGTTGCGACTCCCTCCAGAAAGAAACAGGCTCCAAGCTGACCCTAAGGGAGCTAGCTCATCTTCCCCTACTGCCCAAGCCAATCTCCAGCCTTCCCCCCGCCCCCCGCCTTCTCCTTCTTTGTATTATCCTTTCTTTCACTTTTCTTCCTTTCTCGGAAAAGCAACATTGGGCAAAATTTCTCCCACAGAGGACAGGAAGATATGTGTTAATAAACAGACAAAGAGAGTTTCTTAAAATCAGAAGATGTTTTTGGCTTGATTCTGAAAACCCTCAACTCTCAACAACTTCTTCAATGTGCTGAAACCTACAAATTAGTTTCCAAAGTCTTTTTTTTTTTTTTAAAGATGCAATCATCCTCCCTCTTTGATCAGTACCCTCCTCCACCATGATTCAGAGGGAAGGCAGTAGGGTGTGGTGGAGAGAGCCCTGAATTATGAATGAAAAGACTTGGTTTCTGCTCCTGAGGATCTCCTTGGGCTGTGGTCTCACAGCCCTGACTGTGGTCCTGCCACCGAGCTCTTCTGAGACCCTGGTTCTGCTGCAAATGGGTTTGGGAACACTTGCAGTTACCCTTCTGGTGCCATGAACATCAAAAGAGCTAAATTATTCTTACTATGACTTTGCATGCAGAAGAGTGTGGTCAGTGTGCAGTAGGATTAATATCACCAATGAACAGTGATGGGCTCACTCCATGAATCGAGAGCAAATCAAACAGATAAGCCCCACTGTAATACAGGCATAGAAGGGAGAAGAGAATGACACACTCTCTTCTTGAGATACAAATGGTCATTAAAGAAGGAAGATTCTGGACGTAGCCGATATAAGAACAGAACACTGTATTATTGTCCAGAGATCTCATCCTTGAGAAAAATCCAATTATATATGCTATCAACTCATCGTCAAGGAGGTGCTTTTCCTCGTTCCTATTCCCAAATGAACTGGCCATCCTGAATCAAGATCAGGCAATATAAGACTCCCCATCCACTTGATAGGGCTTCCTCACTGGCACAGTGGTGAAGAATCCACCTGCCGATGCAGGAGACACGGGTTCAATCCCTGGGTCAGGAAGATCCTCTGGGGGAGGGAACGGCAACCCACTCTACTACTCCTGCCTGGGAAACTCCACGGACGGAGAGCCTGGTGAGCTATAGTCCATGGGGTCGAAAAGAGTCAGACACAAGTGAGCAGTTGAGTACACACACACATCCACTCGATACTGGTTCAGCTAGTAGATTTAGGTATTCAGTTCAGTCGCTGAGTCGTGTCTGACTCTTTGCAACCCCAGGGACTGCAGCACGCCAGGCTTCCCTGTCCATCACCAACTCCCGGAGCTTGCTCAAACTCATGTCCATCGAGTTGGTGATGCCATCCAACCATCTCATCTCTGTTGTCCCCTTCTCTTCCTGCCTTCAATCTTTCCCAGTATCAGGGTTCATGTATTAATTATTTATAAAAATTGTGAGATGGCTGATGACCCACATTTTTGTTTTGGATCTTCCTTCTTCCTTTCCTGTCTTACCACTGCAGAGAACTTCTCTTTGGGAATGAAAAGAGAATGCATGTCATCACTTGCCTGTGACTGGAACAGAAGTTTTGGTTGGTAAAGAGGAAGCTGAACCAAGTAGGTAAAGGCAAGATTTGGGATGTGCTCAAAATTTCTACTTACAGTCTGAGCTCCATATTTGTATTAAAAACACAAACCTGTGTGCTTTCGAATACTTCTGGATAGAAAAACATTTATCTTGCAGTACTGCTCAAAAATTTTTTTACTTTTCTTTTGTACAGAAATGTGCTGATTTAATGAAAATGTCAAAATGTTTTGTTATTGGGCATATATGTAGAGATGGCCTTGCATGTATATTCACTGTCTCTATATTTACAATATGAAAATACATTTGGGTAGTTTTCATATTATTAAGATGCACTGTGAATATGAGTACATATCTGTAGATAAAAATTCTCTGCCCAAATCTAAAATATCCAAATACAACGTCTGACTCATTTTTTATACTCTAGTCACAGAGTGATACTGGATAGAAACTTATTAGCATTTTACCAAGTTTCTTTGGATCATTGTTACGAATAATAAAAAATACAGAAACATTTTAACACAACATATTTCAGTCTTCAAATGGTCAGATTAACATAATTATAGCCTGAGGTTGCCAACAGTGGCACATTTCTCATTTTCATGAGAATACAGAGGTTCTATCCTGGATCACAAGCTAACAGGCTCCTTGGTCTAAATATATACAGTAAAATCTGCAGCAAATTTCTAAAGCACTAAGATCTGAACCCTGGAGATATCTAGTGAGTAATTTGCACTGCAGTAGAGCAGATTTTTTGTTGTTGTTTTGCAATTACACAGCTGCTAGGAAATACATTTTTAGATCTGATTTTTAAGGCAAGCAAAAATGATACCCAGTTTATGGCTATGCTCCCTGGGTCCCTCTGGCAAGGGAGTAGGGACCCACCTACAAAATGTTCCATTCAGTTACCTTCCTCCTTGGAAGTGAAGACAGTCCTAGACACTCATGTAGGTGAAGCCATCAGACCTTGACTGTGACACCCAATGGTTTAGAGGTGCGTTTCCCGAGAAACACGCTTTGAAGTTTAAGTGCGCTATAGACCGGTCCCCACTATGTCTCAATTACCGCATCACTGACATCGCTACCATTTCTTGTTTGGCTTTTCCTTTGGCAGCTCTTGCCACCATATCAAGGGCAAACAAAAAGGAACAGGTTCAAAGAGTTCAATCAGAGCAAGGGCAAGCACAACCTTTGATTTCACAGGAGAAGGAAAAAAAGAAAGAAATTAAATGCATGTGCCGAGAGAAACACAGTCTTTGTATTTTCAGGATATAGAGGGAGTTAGTGCCGCCTGAACGAGGAGAAGCAGTCCTCCAACTGAAGTGATACATATCTTTTATCTGGACAGGTTTTAAATACATAAATCTGCTGGACAGCTCTGAACTGAACCGATTTCCTTTGGGGCCAAGTTACAAGACGCCGAAGGCCTCCAGGACTCAAACAAGAATTAGATTTTATTCTGACATCAAAACAGGGCATTGTTGTGAACTGATCATGTTTAATGATGTCTTGCTCTGTCTCTGCCATAATTTGGGCTTCATCTTAAAGCCCTGGTTTCTACATTTCACTCAGTTATAAGAAAGCCGTCACCATCTTGGCCACATTCTAACACTAACTATATTACTATTACTCATAATGCTTTTTTAAAAAATGTTTTAACCAATAACTTTCTAAATCTTTTAAAATTTATTTATTTATTTATTTATTTTTGGCTGTGCTGAGTCTTCGTTATTATGCTCAGGCTCTCTCTAGTTACAGTGAACAGGGGCTACCCTCTAGTTGCGGTGTGCAGGCTTCTCATTGTGGTGGTTTCGCTTGTTGCGGAGCACGGACTCTAGAGCACAGGCCCCAAGCAGCTGTGGTACACAGGCTTAGTTGTGGGATCTTTCTGGACCACAGGTTGAACCCCTGTCCCCTGCACTGGCAGGCAGATTCTTAACCACTGGATCACCTGGGAAGTCCAAGGCTTTTCTTGACATCAGTTTTAAGTTGACTTTTTCCTTCTTAGTGGGGATGAACAACAATATTCATTAATTCTCAGAGTCTCTGTGCTATTTGTTTTTCCAATACACAACTATATAATACAATCACTAAAATGTAAGAATCTGTTTACCTTTGTGCTGTCGAAACTCACCAGTTCCAAGTGAAGAACAACTCTGAAAATATTCTCAGTAAGAAGATGTGAGCGTTTCCAGCTAGGTTACTGTAGGAGCCACTGCTTCAGCAAAGAGGCTGACTTTTGCAAATAATGCTATAATATTACCCAACCCTTTTTAGCCAAGATTGCTTTATTCAAAGCATCTCATAATTTGAAGCAGCTGCTGTTTTTCAGTTGACTTGATGGCCTATTCTCCTTCAATAAAAATATTGGATAATCTAAATCTGGTTAGTTCAAAATCCATTTATTTTGGGGCCAGGCCCATGCATTTCCAATTAATGAGCTCTGGCCCCATGGCAGGGTTGTGCTGCTATCTGGACAGGAAGGGGAACCTGGCTACACTTAGCTGCATGCAACACAGATGGCTCCGGGAAGTCAGATATACAGTGTTTTCCTAAATCAACCAAGAGAACACACCTTGGTGGGTCCTGTGGGATGAGAACCAAGGCAGGGAGGCACTAGAGATGGAGAAAGAGCTGGTCTAAGGGACCAGTGCTTGGGGTCCAGCCCTGTTCTTGGTCGATCACTTCTTAATTCCATGATCTTTACCAAGTCACTCCGTCCATGCCAGGTCTCCAGAGTCTCGACTGATGGGGGAAGGGTTATAAAAGATGACGCGTAAGACCTTCTTTCCACCTCTGAAACCCTATGATTCCAAATCATCTGGGCCTGTTTCTTGAGGTAACACCAATGACACACAGATCAGGTTGTATTTCCTCAGCCACCAAGCTGGAGCCACAGTTCAAGTGTCTCAGGAGCAGACATATCGCTCCTGCAAATTACACGCAGACCCCATGGGAACAAAACAGGACAGAGAGGAAATGGCTTAGCACCGGGTGATCCGTAGCTCAAAGACACATTTTTTCCTCTTTAAAAAAAATTAGTAAGTGCTTTCTCTCCTACCAATATATATAAGTAACATGATTTATATAAAAGTAGTTATATAAAATGCTGCGAATTTTAGAAAAAGTATAAAGGAAATAACAGTCCCCAGAGACACACTACTATACATAAAATAGAAAAGCAACAAGGATTTACTATATAATACCAGGAACTATATTCAATATCTTGTGATAACCTATAATGGAAAAGAATCTGAAAAAAAATGTATAACTGAATCACTGCTGTATATCTGATATTACAATATTTACAACATTGTAAGTCAACTGTACTTCAATTAAAAACAAGAAATGATAAAAGAGTGACCCATGGAAGCTCTCTACAAAGTAGGGCCTTGGACTGAGGGAGCCTGAGCAATGTACTATGTAGTCTGGGCCTCCCTGATGGAGACCCACTGAGAAGACAGAAAAAGCAAAACCTCAGGAAGGAAGCAACATGTGGATGCACAGAACACCACCTGAAAATGCCAGGACTTAGGCTTCCTGTCAGAGGCAATTTCCGCTGACATCTGTATTTACAAGAGCCAAACTGAGAGATTCAGTTTGGATATCAAAGGGCAGAGGGTGTGGTGTAAACTTTTCCCCAGGAATGGCTAACAACCCAACCCCTCCCAGCCCCCACTGAAGGAAAAGGAAGGTCCCGTTCCGTCGACTTTCCAGTGTGTTGGTTGTCAGCCAGCCCTGGATCTTACGCAGCCATGGAAGCTGGAAGCAAGTGGCCTTGCTCCTGCAGCCCAAGTTCAGGGCTGGGATGAGCAGCTGCATCTCTGATGATACTGTTGGCTGTAATTACTTCGCCTAGCGAATTACCAGGATATTTTTGCAGCCGAGTGGATGTCTCAATCTTCACATATGTGGGGGGTTGAGGAGAGCCACAGCCCCTGCCTCTGGGGTGGCTTGAACCCTCCACCTCCGACATTCTGTAACTTTCTTCCTGTCCTTCTCCTAACGGTGCTGCCAGGAGTCTGGAAGGGCAGCAGGCAGGCACATGCAGGCCTGTCTCCATTCAAAGACACTTTCTCCCTTGCAAATCGGGCTCATGAATCAGCTCGTTGCCCTGTCCTGGGAAGACGGTTTTTCTGAGTGACACAGCACATGAAGTGAAGAAGGAAGCGGGAAGGAGGAGATGGCAGTTCATCCACAGTGCTTTTTTTCTTTAATTGGAGGATAACTGCCTGACGCTATTGTGTTGGCCTCTGCCATACATCATGAATCAGCCTCAGGTACACATGTGTTCTCTCCCTCCTGAACTCCCCTCCCACCTCCCACTCCACCCAGCCCCCTAGGTTGTCGCAGAGTACTGCGCTGAGCTCCCGGCGCCACGCAGCCCTTTCCCTCTTGCTCCCCACTGTGTCCACAGATCTGTTCTCTGTGTCTCTGCAGTGCCTTTTGCTGTCCCCACACTGTCGGACACTGTCAGGCATTCACTGTTTTCTTTTCACGCCAAGTAAGCTGCAGCCAGGTCCCTGGATAAACAGTCTGATACGAGGTTTTGGATGTTACAGATCAAACCAAAAAAAAAAAAAAGTTCAAAACTGTAGAGAATCATTTCTCTTGAAGCCAAGTAAGCATGGCTTATTTATAATTACTATTTTCAAGATAAGTTATCAGTATCTGACTGCAGACTTGGAGTCTTAGCTACTGGTAAGAAGGGGAATGCAGTGTAGGATTTAAACACAAGGACTAGAGAGACAGTCAGCCTGGGGCTCAGTCCCAGCTTTGGTTCTAGCTAGTGTGTGACTTGTCACTTGATCTCTCTCAGCCTCAGTTTTCTTACCTTAAAATGGGTATAATAGTACCTATGCCTTATGGTTATAATGACCAAATGAAATAATATATATTATTTAGACCACATTGGTTAACAACTTCTCATCCATATGAACTCATCTATAAACGGAGATAAATATAAACAGATCCAGGCACACAGGTACCTTTAAAAGGAAACAGACTGACTTAAAAAGACACTCATCTTATTAAATGTCTTTAAAAGAAATATATACAAAGTATTGTGACTGAACTATTATTGCAAGGATAAGACAGAATAGTTATCTCAAGTATATACAATTTCTGCCACAGATTTTTTCTGGGTTTTTCCATTAAACCTCAATATAACAGGGATATATCTGTTATATAAAAATTGCAGACGTTTAAAATGTTATACATAACACTTAAATGGATATATCTCAAAGAATTTTAAAAAACCAAGATTAAAAAGTCCTTTATATTTTAAAACGTAAGGTGATTTTCACAAGGAAAATACAACAGACAATGTTTTCCTTGAATACTGAAGGAAGCATACTAACCTCCCCCTTTGCCCCCCCCAATTTGTACCACGCCTTCAAATTTTCAATTGTCTCAGAAACTGAATGCAAGTCAAATATCTTTGTGAAAACACTGAAAACTGTCACAAAACACATACATCAACGAGATCTGTACAAGCAAACAACACTAACACTTGAAATCCTTTTCTAAATTATAAGGTTAAACAGAAAGATCACAAGATTAAACAGATTTATAGACTGGAGACAGCCCAATGTAACTTAAGTGGATTTTGAAAAACAGACCAACGCCAATAACAAAGAAGTTTCCTTCTAAGCAGTGTGCAAGAAGTTAAAATAAAAACCTAGCATTTCAATTCCACATGGCATTGAACTTGAATACAGAAAAGTTGACTCATTTGGAGGTAAACGTGCTACAACAGGAACCCCAAATCTTGAAAATCCTATTTTGTTATAAACGTGCAGTTCAGTTCTTACCTTACATCTTCCACGAACTGTTCTCTTCTAGAAGAAACTTTCTAGACGTTCAGAGACCTTGAAACCACCCATCTCTCGAATGCTTCCAGCTCCGCCTGTCTTGATGGTAACTAAATGCAAGGCTTGGTTTTTTTTTTTTTTACAGAAGGAAGCTTTTAGTCAAAATATGTGGTTTAAAGGAGCAGTATCCAGCCTTGTTAAAACTATTTCACGGACATTCAGAGGTTTTGTTTCTCCTCTATGAAAGTTAAATCTGAGTAGGAAGGCATTTTTCCTGTCCCGGAAATCAGCATAACTAAAAACCAATGCTGAGTTAACGAGAAATGTTTCTTCCATGTGTTCCGTCTGGCAGAAACGGCAAGCCATATCAAGGGAACACGTGATGTTTATAAATACAATACGGCTTGTGTTGTCATAACCTCTCAATGACAAAAAAAAAAAGGCAAGAGAAAGCAGGCAGCCACACAGCAGGAAAGATGAGATCGGTATCATCTGGAAGCTGCCTGTCAGATATGCATATATTACTAGTTCTTGCATCTTAAAAAATAAAATAGAGCTGGAAGTAGCCAGGAAGGGAAAAAAATACCTTGCTCTGTAAAGCCACTGTATGAAAGTGTATAAATGATGAGTTGTGTTTGCCCAGCTAATCATTTCAATAAGAATAATTCCTTACCAACTGCAGCAGAAACATCTTTTCGCCTGTCAGAAAGACACGTCATAAAAGGGACATAATGAGGTACATCCCTGGTAAGCCAGTACTGTAGAAGTAAATCAACTACACTCTTTAGCAGATAAGAGAATGAAGGAAAGCTGGCACACAGCTGGCAACAGATGTGAAAATTACAGACGTCTGTATCACTACTGATTATTGACTGTCTGATCTTCTACTACAGGGGACCTCAACCTCTAGGACCTAATGCCTGATGGTCTGAGGTGGAGCTGATGTAATAATAATAGAAATAAAGTGCACAATAAATGTTATGCACTTGAATCATCCTGAACACCCCCCGCCCCCCATCTCCCCAGGGCCATGGAAAATTTGTCTTCCACAAAACTGGTCCCTGGTGCCAACAAGGTTGGGGACCACTGTTCTACTAGACTGGATGATCTCTGTAAGGCAGTTACCATACTTGGTCACTATTATATCTTCAAAATCTTATACAAGAGCCCAAATCACAGTCAAGACTCAATGCATGATGGCTGGGTGAGTGAGTCAGTGAAACTTCACAATCACTGGAAGTAGTTAACTGTTCCAAAATCATCACTCCTACCTGATAAGTCTGGAGGTATCTGAAATACTGATTACCCATTCAATCTAAAAGCAAGATGTGTCCTGCTGAGTTAGAAATAACAGTAAACCAAGATCTGTCTTCTTTAATTTGTTATCCAGAGATTGGCTTACTTTCTGCCATGGGTGAATTTTACTCTTGAAAATAAAACGCAGATCTGTGTGCATTTCTGACAACCAGTTAGTTTAATCTGACAAATCTGTTATTCTCATCTTAAATTATAGAGTAATTAACTGCAATAAAATTATATTTATAGGATGAGTAATTTTGTTAGATGTTCTTAGTCCTCATTTTGGTCAGGAATTACTCCTGGGATAAACAAGGGAATGTGCTGTAAATCTCAAATGTTTACATGTGCACATCACTGTACTGGTTTTAGCAGAGAAGGCATTAACTGAAAGTGTGTGATGGGAAAAATGCTGACATAAGCCCCTTTTCCATCCACATGTTTAAGGATAATTTCCTCAAAGCAGGACACTGTTGCAGGGAAACACAGAGAGTGTGAAGATGAATGGAATAGGGGTTTGTTCCCACAAAGCGTGGAGTTTAGAAAAGAATTTCAGATGTGTACATCAGTAACTACAATGCAGACAGGAAAAGGTGAGGGTTCTCAGAGAGGGGAGAGACAGGTGAGGTCCGATGGAATCAGAGAAGGAATGGTGGTTAGTGAGACTTGGATAAGAGAGGAGTCAGGAAAGGCATGTTGAAGATAGTAGCTGTCGAGTTAGGTCTTCAAAGATGGACTGCAGAGAAAAGAGAATCCTTGCACACTGTTGGTGAGACTGTAAATTGGTGGAGTCAGTATGGAGATTCCTAAACTAACAGAACTACCATATGACCCAGCTATTCCACTTATGGGTATTTATCTGAAGAACATAAGACTACTAACTGAAAAGATATCTGTACCCTCATATTCACTGCAACACTATTCACAGTAGTCAATATATGGGAACAACCAAAGTGTCCATCAGTGGATGAATGGATGAAGATGTGAAATATATACATGCATATACATGTATACAGTCAATGGAGAACTACTCAGCCATAAAAAGGAATGAAACCCTGCCATTTGCAACAGCATGTATGACCAGGAGGGTATTACACTAACTCAGACAGAGAAAGACAAATCCCATATGACTTTAGTCATATGTGGAACCTAAACAAACAAAAACACCGAAGTTAATGAACAAACAAAACAAAAAACAAAGTCACAGATATAGAAAAGAGATTGATGGTTACCAGAAGGAAAGTGGGTTGCGGGGAGGGTGAAATGAATGAAGAGGTCCACTGTAAGATAATGGATGGAAACTAGATGTGTGATGGTGACCACCCTGGAGTTTGTATACAGATACCACACACCTGAAACTTATATAATTAAAAAAATGAGTAGCACATGGGTCCTGATGATGAAGCCAGTACTGTGGGGAAGGACAGTAGGGACCACTGGAGGGATGAGGAGGCCAGTTTTGGAGCTGGTCTGTCTGGCTCTGAAACTAGCTCCATCTCTGATGTGCTGTGTGGCTTTGAGAAGGTTTCCTGACCTCTCTGATCCACATCTGAAACAAGGGGGGGTCATAAGAATTTCCCTCACACTGGGTTGTTCTGAACAAATGAGAGTGATTGTGAGCACAATACTCATCACGGTACCTGGCACAATGTAATTTATAGTTATTAGTACCGCTGCCATTATGTGAGTGAAGGGGGCATGGGGCAGCTGGGTCAAGGAGGATGTTGAGAGAATGAAAGAAAATCAGCTAGGAGTGGTTTCCTAAACTTCTGTTTCTAAGGGGTTTTCTTGTCTTCCCTCAAATCCCAAACCCTTCTTTTCAATCAGAGCACTGCCCTGTAGAAAAAAGGCCCTGAACTCTGTGGCAGGCCAACTTCACACATACATACTAAATTATATATATATATATATATTTTTTCTTTCTTTCTTTCTTTCTTTTCTTTTGTTTGGCCATGCCAGATGGTAAGTGGAATCTTAGTTCCCCAACCAAGGATCAAACCCGTGCCCACTGCAGTGGTAGTGTGGAATCCCAGCTACTGGACTGCCAGAGAATTCCCTTCTTTTTTCCAGGTGGGATACCCTTTTAGGCCAGTCAGAAGAGAACAGAATGGAGCATGTTCACTATAAAAGGAGGCCAAGAAACAGATGCATAATATATAGACACAAGAGAATCAAGAAATGAAACAAATATTTTAAAAAGATATTTCACGTGTTCTAAAATCTTGTTAAGAGCATCATTTCAAAACTTGCAAAGCCTGAAGGGAAATGTCAAGGAAGGGAAGCTGTGGGTTAAGTAGAAAGAGTCATAACCAGGTTCAGATCCTATGTTTGACATATACCAGCCGTTTGGGCCTGGGAAAGACATCACTGGCCTCAATTTCACCATCTATAAAAACCGAGTCAGTGTGCAGAGTTGTTGACTCATTTAAATAACATGTAAAGTATTTAACACATTGCCTTCTATGTGGATGCAGAATGGTCTCATATTGAGAAACGCAATGGAACAGAATGAATACTACTTATATACTATGACTGATTTCACAAGGAAATTAAGAGTCTACACAAATCACTACAATTTTGCCCCCACCAAAAGTCAAACTGGAATGTATGACAGAAAGAAGATGAAAGCTAGAAAATTAAAAATAGAGGCCAGGCACAAAGCCAGGACACACCAACCAACACACGCGCCGCAAATGCCTGTACGCTGGCTGTGGGTGGGCCACAAATTTAATTCTAAGCCTTAGAGTAGCAACACAAAGAGGGAAAATGATCACTTACAAGATTCAAAGTGTCCATATGATAAAAATAAACTGGGAGAAGCACAACTATTTCTGGTGATGAGAACAGAGAGATATTTATACAGTGGGTTCTCATTAATGACAGAAGATGAATAATACACCGTTTGGAGCACCATCATTATAGTACTCAACAGATCGGCTTAACAAGCGTTTACACTTGCTACAGATGAGACAGGAAGACTGGTTTTCTGAGGCATACAAGAGGAACATGAACGGGCGTGTGCCTCTGAAGAACTTACACTCTTATGGGATGGGATGCACAAGCATCTAAATGATTAAACCACCAGGAGAATGTACAACATGCCCCTCCAAAAGGAAAGATTAAATCTGACAGAGAAGTCTTCACAGAGTAGGCAGTCTTTCATTTGTCCTCTAAAAGAGAGGTTTTTTTTTTTTTAATTTTATTATGGATATTTCCACCAACCATAAACATAAGTAGAGAAAATAATATAATGAACTCACAGCATCCAGCTCTGACATTTTTCAACATTTTACCAATTTTGTTTCATCAGTTTCCACTTTTGGGGTTTGTTTTGCCAGAGCATTTTAAAGCAAACCCCAGCAGCTGTACCATTTTAGCCTGTAAAATACTTCAGTGGGTCTCATTTTTAAAAACATAACCACTGAGTCATTATTATACCCAACAGAATTACCGGTTATCCGTTAATATCATCTGATTCTTAACACATGTTCAAATTTCCCAAACAGTTTCAAAGATGTCTTGTACATTTGGCTTGTCCCCGTCAGGATCCAAACGTGCTGCACACATGGCTTTTGGGTTGTTAGTGGACGGAAGAGGCCTGAGAAATGGAACAGGGTCTCTGCCCACCCTTTTACCATACTTGTCAACAGAACTGAGCTATTGTCCTGTAGTATGGTGGCTGGATGGATTTTGCAAGATATCGTGGAGGGAGGGAGAGTGCATTTCAGAGACTCGGAGCAGGGACTGAGGTCGCTCAGCTTGGGTGTTGGGATGGAGGCGATACGATGATCAGCCTGTGCTATTCCCTTTTTTGGGGGCTGTGCCATGTCGCTTGTAGGATCTCAGTTCCCTGACCAGGGATCAAAACTGTGACCCCTGCAGTGGAAGCATGGAGTCATAGCCACCAGACTGCCAAGGAAATCCCAGCCTGTGCTAGTCTTTCGCATAATGGGAAGTTGGGCTTTTGCACAATGGGAAGTCGGGAGATGACTTGGGAAATTGCTGCTAGGTTGGAATAAGGGTTGGGGAGACTGGTTAAAAGCTGTTGCATTACCAACTGAGAGAAAAATAAAGCATGCTGTCACTACAGCATCAGAGCAGCGCTGCTAAGAGCCTGGAGTCTGCAGCCAAGCTGCCCGGATTCAGATCTCAGCTCTGCACTCTCTCGCTGTGTGGCCTGGGGCAGACATCTTCAACAGACTTAAGAAACTGTTTTCTGAGCTATAAATACAAGGGCTTGTACCAATACCTGCCTCAAAATGGTGTCTTGAGGATTTAAATGAAATTACCCATGAACACGCTTCGTCAAAGGCACAAAAACGTTAGCTACTGTGAGAGTCACGGTGCAGGCCAGGGCAGCAGGGTGGTGTGTAAGAGGCCCTGCAGAGTGAGATGGATAGGTTCTGAGGACTGGTGGGATGATTTGAAAAACAGGAGTTAGGTCACTGAAGACGCACTGATAACTCAACTTTTAAAATCATTTCTCTCCCTCTCATTTAAACACACAGGCACTGCACTCATAGACACACCATCAGCAGTCACGCCTTCATTCACAAACACAGGAAAACAAGCGGAAAAGGTTTGTGGTGGAAAGATCAGGATGTATTTTTTTCTTCTTCGACAGGATACACTAGAAACGTTGAAAGAATATCCATACGGAGACAACTGCTTGGAAGCTGAACACTGGACTTGCACTCTAGAGAAATGGCGGAGCTAGGGACAGTTTCAAGGGTCGTCTACACTGACCTAATGGTTAAATGAGTAGTAACACAAAAAAGACAAGTGGAAAGGTACAGATGAAAGAAAAAGAGCAAATTCACACACACACACACACACACACACACACAAAGCCTGGCTAAAGGCCCTGCAGACCATGTAGAGGGCAAGAGAAAAAAGAAGAGTTAGTGAAGAAGGCTGGGGTGTGTCTGCATGTATGCAAGGGATTCAGAGACAGCAGTGTAATGGAAACCAAGGTTTCTAAGGAGACTGCCCATCACTGTCAAATGCAGGGCTGAGACAGAAGAGGTGTGGAGGGCAGCAACTGATTTGGGCATTCGAAAGTTATTTAAGATGCAGAGCCAATACTGGGGAATATGTTCTCTATGCAAATGTGGAAACTGTCTAACATTGCGAGTAAAAATTCAGGACATAGAGAAAGCAGAGAACTGACTGATCGCAGCAAAGAACCTCAGGAAGTAATCTCAAAGCACACATGAAGGTGAAAAAGGGACTTCCCTGTAGTCCAGGGCCTAGGACTCCTCACACCCAATTCAGGGGGCCAGGGAACTAGATCCCATACGCTGCAACTAAGACCCAATACAGCCAATAAATACATAAATAAGAAGAAAGTGGAAAAGCCTGAAAACTGCAAAACAAAAACAAAAACCCACTAGGTTCAGTGAGTGGAAAGTCCCTGGTACCCTTTGAGAGCTGCAGAATGGAATATCTCATCTTCTTAGTTGCACATGTGTGAATTACAAACTTGTGAGTACATATATAATTTTAGCAGAAGGGCCCATTCCATGTGATGAGCTCAGCCTCTTGGGAATTGAATTATCAAAGCTCCTATCTAATGTGATGAAACAAAAGCCAGGCAATTCATTTAGATCAGGGTGATTTGCACCCACGTGTAAAGAATCAGGAGATGCTCAGTTCTAGCAGAGAACCACGAGTCTCCCTGGATAGATTGCGTCAAAATGCTCAGTTCTGGAAGAAAAGAAAACTCTAAATTGAAAAGATACACGCATCCCATTGTTCACAGCAGCACTATTTACAATAGCCAAGATATGGAAGCATCCTAGTTCAGTTCAGTTCAGTCGCTGTTGTGTCCGAATCTTCGCGACCCCATGGATTGTAGCATGCCAGGCTTCCCTGTCCATCACCAACTCCCAGAGCCTACTCAAACTCATGTCCATTGAATCGGTGATGCCATCTAACCATCTCATCCTCTGTTGTCCCCTTCTCCTCCCACCTTCAATCTTTCCCAGCATCAGGGTCTTTTCCAATGAGTCGGTTCTTCACATCAGGTGGCCAAAGTATCGGAGTTTCAGCTTCAGTATCAGTCCTTCCGATGAATATTCAGGACTGATTTCCTTTAGGATGGACTGGTTGGATCTCCTTGCAGTCCAAGGGACTCTCAACAGTCTTCTCCAACACCACAGTTCAAAAGCATCAATTCTTCGGCGCTCAGCTTTCTTTGTAGTCCAACTCTCACATCCATACATGACTACTGAAAAAACCATAGCTTTGACTAGACGGACGTTTGTAGGCACAGTACTGTCTCTGCTTTTTAATATGCTGTCTAAGTTGGTCGTAGCTTTTCTTTCAAGGAGCAAGCATTTTTTAATTTCATGGTAGGAGTCACCATCTGCAGTGACTTTGGAGACCCAAAAAATAAAGCCTCTCACCGTTTCCATTGTTTCTCCACCTATTTGCCATGAAGTGATGGGACCAGATGCCATGATCTTCGTTTTCTGAATGTTGAGTTTTAAGCCAACTTTTTCACTCTCCTCTTTCACTTTCATCAAGAGGCTCTTTAGTTCTTCACTTTCTGCCATAAGGGTGGTGTCATCTGTGTATCTGAGGTTATTGATATTTCTCCTGGCAATCTTGATTCCAGCTTGTGCTTCATCCAGCCCAGCATTTCTCATGATGTACTCTGCATATAAGTTAAATAAGCAGGGTGACAATCTACAGCCTTGACATACTCCTTTCCCAATATGGAACCAGTCTGTTGTTCCAAGTCCAATTCTAACTGTTGTTTCTTGACCTGCATACATATTTCTCAGGAGGCAGGTCAGGTGGTCTGGTATTCCCATTTCTTTCAAAAATTTCCACAGTTTATTGTGATCCATACAGTCAAAGGCTTTGGCATAGTCAATAAAGCAGAAATAGATGTTTTTCTGGAACTCTCTTGCTTTTTCAATGATCCTGAGGATGTTGGCAATTTGATCTTTGGTTCCTCTGCCTTTTCTAAATCCAGCTTGAACATCTGGAAGTTCATGGTTCACATACTGTTGAAGCCTGGCTTTGAGAATTTTGAGCATTACTTTACTAGCGTGTGAGATGATTGCAATTGTATAGTAGTTTGAGCATTCTTTCGCATTGCCCTTCTTTGGGATTGGAACAAAAACTGATCTTTTCCAGTCCTGTGGCCACTGCTGAGTTTTCCATATTTGCTGGCATATTGAGTGCAGCACTTTCACAGCATCATCTTTTAGGATTTGAAATAGCTCAACTGGAATTCCATCACCTCCACTAGCTTTGTTTGTAGTGATGCTTCCTACGGCCCACTTGACTTCACATTCCAGGATGTCTGGCTCTAGTTGAGTGATCACACCATCGTGGTTACCTGGGTCATGAAGATCTTTTTTGTACAGCTATTCTGTATATTCTTGCCACCTCTTCTTAATATCTTCTGCTTCTGTTAGGTCCATACCATTTCTGTCCTTTATTGCACTCATCTTTGCATGAAATGTTCTCTTGGTATCTCTAATTTTCTTGAAGAGATCGCTAGTCTTTCCCATTCCATTGTTTTCCTCTTTTTCTTTTCATTGATCATTGAGGAAGTTGAGGAAGTCTTTCTTATCTCTCCTTGCTATTCTTTGGAACTCTGCATTCAAATGGGTATGTCTTTCCTTTTCTCCTTTACCTTTAGTTACTCTTCTTTTCTCAGCTATTTGTAAGGCCTCATCAGACAACCATTTTGCCTTTTTGCATTCATTTTTCTTGGGGAAGGTCTTGATCACTACCTCCTGTACAATGTCACAAACCTCTGTCCATAGTTCTTCATGCACTCTATCTATCAGATCTAATCCCTTGAATCTATTTCTCACTTCCACTGTATAATCATAAGGGATTTGATTTAGGTCATACCTGAATGGTCTAGTGGTTTTCCCTACTTTCTTCAATTTATGTATGAATTTGGCAATAAGGAGTTCATGATCTGAGCCACAGTCAGCTCCTGGTCATGTTTTTGCTGACTGTGTAGAGCTTCTCCATCTTCAGCTGCAAAGAATATAATCCATCTGATTTCGGTGTTGACCATCTGGTGATGTCCATGTACAGAGTCATCTCTTGTGTTGTTGGAAGAGGATGTTTGCAACCTAAGTGCCCATTAATACATGACTGGCTTAAGAAGATGAAGGGCTTCTCAGGTGGCACTAGTGGTAAAAAAGCCACCTGCCAAAGCAGGAAAAGTAAGAGATGTGGATTGGATCCCTGGGCCGGGAAGATCCCCTGGAGGAGGGCATAGCAATCCACTCCAGTATTGTTGCCTGGAGAATCCCAAGGACCGAGGAGCCTGGCAGGCTATGGTCCATAGGGTCACAAAGAGTTGGACATGACTGAAGTGACTCAGCACACAGCATATATAAGCGTGTATGTATGTGTGCATATATACACAGAAATATATACACAGAAATATATATATATATATACACACACACACACCATGAAATACTACTCATCCATAAAAAGTATGAAATATTCTCATTTGTAGCAACATGGATGGACCTAGAGAATGTTATACTTAGTGAAGTCAAGAGAAAAACAAATATTATACGATATCACTGATACATGGAATCTAAAAATAGCACAAATGAATCTATATACAAAACAGAAACAGGCTCACAGACATAGGAAAAACAAAAAACATATGGTTACCAAAGGGGAGAGAGAGGGAGGGACAAATTAGGAATATGGGGTTAATAGATACAAACTATTATACATAAAGTAGATATTCAATAAGGATTTATGCTGTATAGCACAGAGAACTATATTCAAAATCTTTTTCTTTATATAATAAGTTTTTTGTTGTTAGTTGCTCAGTCATGTCCAACTCTTTGTGACCCATGGACTACAGTCCATCAGACTCCTCTATCCATAGGATTTTTCCAGACAAGAATACTGAAGTGGGTTGCCATTTCCTCCTCCAGGGGATCTTCCTGACCCAGGGATTAAACCCAGGTCTCCCGCATTACAGGCAGGCTCTTTACTGGCTGAGCCACCAGGGAAGCCCAATATTTAATATCTTATGATAGCCTACAATGGAATATAATCTGAAAGAATAACTGAATCACTTTGCTGTACACCTGAAATTAACACAATATTGTATGTCAACTATACCTCAAATTAAAAAGATATATCAATTTTAAACATGCTCAGCTAGATGCTCAATGAAAAATATAGCACATGTCTTTCCCACTAAGCATCTATTCCACATATGCTCTGAGATCCATGACCTTGGTCCCACCAATGTTTTCCAAGTCACACAGGCATATTGGTAACAAGTGGGTAGCTGGGACAACTGGCTCAGGTTGCCTTGGGAGACTGGTGATGGACCAACAACCTCAGGTACAGGACTGTGTTTAACCAACTCGGGTGAGCAGTTATCAACAAATTCCTCCCCCTGGTTTAGTCTAGAGCTGTTGATCCTTGTTCTGTTCTCTATTTCTCGTCTTTACCATGAGCAGTGGGCTTATGCAGCTGTGTTCCTGGCAGGGCTCAACAAAGCTTCCTTCCCTTTGATGGCATCCACCTTCATCAGGAAGGAGAGAGAATTCCAACCCCCAGAGCCAAAAGGTGAGGCTGAAGGGATTCCAGGTCTTTCAACTCCTGGAATTCATGAAAAGGGGCCAAGTTGCAAACTGCAGATATGGCACCAAGTTGGGTTTTGTTTTTTGTGTGTGTGTGATCAAGTGTGGTTTATTCCAGATTTTAAGTCTTAATATTTTAAAATGGCTTTTCATTAATACCAGTTTATGACTCACCAAATTATAACATTGACAAACAAAAGAATGTTGTTATATTTGCTGATCAGATAATTATTCCATGAGACTATACATTTTTAAAATCCATTTTGACACAAAAGAGAAAATTGAAAATTTTTCTGTACAGAATTTTTTTGAGCCCACTGGATGAGAACCAGCTTGTTGAAATGTGTCCACCCCTTCTTTGCTGAGTTGGTTTTAAAACTACATTCTCTGTCTCATTTCTTAGTTGTCTTCATTGAAACTTGAATGCTTTTTCTGTGGGTTGGATGGTGAACATTTGTTTATTCTCCTCCAGGGAGAACAGTTTGACTCTCTCCCAGAGAATAGCACTGTCTAAAGTAGGCTGCGGGCAACTTGGAAAGTGACCACAAGGGTCTCATCTAAAAGTAAAAATAGAGCAACACTACTGAAACCCAGAGTTGAAGTTCTGAATCCTAGTAGGCTCTATCCAGATGGTTAATATTTGATTTTCTCCCTGCTTTACTGCTGGTCCTTATGGAGGTTCCACATCTGCTTAAGAGTTAAAAACAGGTGTCCTCCCCAGCCATAAACAAGATTTTCAGAGGCAATTCTAGGGCCCCTGTGTGGGCTCCGTGAAACAAAAACACAACTCTGAACACCATGAAACTCTAGTCTGAAGGCTAGACATATCAAAAAATAAAGATCTCCAAGGAGCAAAGACTCTTAAGAATGTTGCTTTAGCAAGAGATGAATGAGGTCATGAAAAGCAAAGAGAAGCATCATATTTGGCACATACTTCGTGATAAGCATGACTCCATCTGTCTTCACATGGAGCTGGTTTACATGGAAAGTGTAACTGACTAAAAATAAGCTTCCAAATCCAAGCTTTTCTGCAGTAGCAGCTCAGCCTCCCCTTCAAATCACATGTCATTTCTGACATAAAAAAAGCAGCCGTGGAGAACACAAGAGGCCTCTTCCTCAAAAAGTGTGTAGGCTCCGATCCTACAATGTCATCACTCAGCTTGCAGTCCAGAACCACGTGGAAATTCTCCCAGCACTTTCTATTGCACCTCCTGACCTCTTGGTCCTCAACTCACAGACCCTGTGTGGCCGGCAGAACAAAGACATCTCCATCCAAGTCTCCAGCACCTGTGACTACACGGGAAAGGGGATGAAGGTGCCCAATCAGCTGACCCTAACATAAGGAGATTATTCTGGAGAACTGGACCCAATGTAATCACAAGTGTCCTTAACAGTGGAAGAGGGAGGGTTGGAGGTGTGATGAGGAAAGCCAGGTCAGAAAGACGTTACTTGCATGGGTTTAAAGACGGAGGAAGAAGGCTCTAAGCCAAGGAATGGGGGTGGCCTCCAAGAGCAGGGAAAAATAGGAGTTTCTGGAAAGGAATGCCAATGACCCCTTTATTTTATTAGTTCACTGAAGTTATATTGGACTTCTGACTTCTAGAATTGTAAGACAGTAAATCTAGGTCATATTAAGCCAGTGAATATGTAATAATTTGGTACAGCAGCAAAACACAAACTAATACTCTGTCAGGAAGCAGAGTCCTTCAAGAAACCTCCTGCAATTCTAGGACAGGCAGTGCCTGGGTTTCTTTGGCAATAAAACCTAATCATTTACTTTTTTTTTCTAGTTAAACTCCAGCATCCAGTGCTAATCGTCAGAAAGGATGATAGAAAATGTCAAGGCATGTTCTAAATTTGGGGTTGGGGGATGGGATGGGGAGGTGGAGGTGCATCTGGAGAAGCGAATCATTTTTTTGCTGCTCATTTTTACTGCAGAGGAAGGTAGCACTAGCATTACTGTTAGAAACGCAATCTCATTCAAGTGGACTTGCATTAGTGCGATTTTACAATCTGCCTTTTCAGTTTCCCTGTGCTTTATTCTTCAAAACATGCCTGTGTATTCTGAATACTTGGATAATCTTCTACAATGCTCTAAATCTAGAGAATTTTAGCTCACAAAACATGCAGATTTTTGTACTTTGCCCTCAACACCATGCAGGTGACATTTGATAATATTTAACACTATTTGCTGTTGCAACAGCAAACAGTCCTAAATTAGAAAGTGAAGAATTTATTCAATAATTAGAATGCTGGGACTTGGAATAGCTGATAGAAAGATATTAATAGATTCTACATGCAGTTGTGCACAGGTTTTGCTGTCATTGTATGTCAGTTTTGCTTTAAATGGAGGAAAAAAAAATAGCAAGAGATCCTCCGAGTAAGTTAATTTATTACAGACCAAGAATCCTTTCACATACATATCTTCAGGACCCCTTTGGAGTAAGGACCTAACTAAATTCCATGCTTAGAGATGAATTAAGATGTGTCAAGCCCTGTCTGAACCCTCTTACTCCAAATAATGAGGGAATCTGACTTCTCTACCAACAAACAATGTCATTAGACAAGAAGAAGAGCAGTTAAGAACCCCGCATACCTGGTGTTTCAGTGTGATCACACCAGGACCACATGCCAGAGGTGGGATGATGGTTCGACCCATAGAATTAAAGTAAAAATAGAATAGGAACACTCACCCTCATCTCTCCGTTCACAGTTTTCGGTGTGTGGTTGAATGCGTGGGCAGGATCCTTGTTGTACACTTTGAGAAGGGATCTGTCCTGAATGTTCCTGGAATCAAAAACATCAATAACTATGGCAGATGAAAGGAGCCTTCTTGTGGCCATTTCCTTCTCATCTACTCATAAGAATTAGGTAAAAGATATCTACAGACAATCCAGCCGTTGTGTGCAATCAACCAGACAAAAAGTTCTTTTACCGTAAAAATAGGCAAAGATAAATAAGGCAAAGGAGAAAAATGACTTCAGCTTTTCTTTCCTTTTTTCCCCTCATTCCTCAGGAAAGTATTACTCTTTCTCCGTAGCTCTCCACCCATAAATATCGGGTAGCATAAACCTTCTTTCAAGATTCTGAGTAAGGAAAGCTAACACTTCATGAAACAATAAAGTTCCCATATTTACAATCTGTTCAAAGGGATTTGGTTAATATTTAAATATTTAATTGTTTACTTTGCCCAGACACCTGGTTTTCTGCTTATCTCATAAATGGATGCAAATGAAAAATGCTTTTTTCCTCCGAACACCTATAGCCAGGGAAAGAAAAGGTATTTGCAGTCCAGAAAAAAAGTACCACAAAGATCAAAACTGGTATCTTTATGATTTTTTTCCCTTCCATAATGGACTTAAAAAAAATACTGTTCTACATACAAGTTGAATTCCAGAAAAAGCAGTAGATAAATTCTTCCCCTGGTTTGTCTCTCCCTTGGAATCCAACATTTAGAAACTCTAGAGTCAATCAGACTGCAGCAAAGGACAGAACCACATCTCGCTGACAGCCTACCTTGAAATTATTTAAGAGCTTATGAATATCTACGGCGTCCTTCACCCTCCATCTTCAGTTTTCATCAGCAGAAGAGGCCCCCCCAGGCATGTTCAGCCCTGTCTACACTGTGATGCCTGCCAGGGCTGGCATGGTGAGCTCAGGGAATCTGGTGCAGGACGACACATTCCTTTCCTCCAGGTGCAGCCACACGTATCGTGGGCCGATCACAATCACTGGGATGATTGGCTTGTGTTTTTGTTTTCAATGAACTGGAGGATCCTTGGACTAGTCTTGCTTCCTTCCATCAAATATCTGTCAGTGTTTGCTTTGAAGCGGTGACTAGCCCCAGCTTGTACCGTCGCTCCACATTTCAAGCAACTCCTTAGAAGCCTGCTTAAGGGGAGGCGTGTGGTCCTTGTTACTAGAAAAGACTGAGTGACTAGGAAGGGAAGAGTTCGCAGAGGGAAAGGGTGTGGGGATTCACTGCAGGAACTCATCCGGTGCATGGGGGGGTCAAAGTCTCAAGTGACGACGAAGTGAAGAAACTGAAGCCTTACTTAAGCCATGAGAAAAAAACAAAAAACAAAAAAAAAACTTCATGTGGTTCTGAAGGTATTTAAAACACAGGAGGTTGGTTTATGATTAATTTAGAAACATGTTCATCCAAGATGAACCAACAGAAAAGGCCCAGCTTGCGTTTGCCATGGCAACATTTACAACACAGAATTTCAACCTAAACTCTCGGTAGCATTTCCTCAAGGAAAATATGGACAACTCAACACCATGATGAAAGCTCCAAATGTTTAACAAATATACCCTCACTTCAAAAATACTGGGAGTGAATGAAATTTGTCTCTGGGTTTAGAATAATAAAGCCAGTGTCTTCGGGTAAAATGTACACACTACATTTTTTTTTCCCTTGATGGGAGAGGGGGCAGGCAAGGTTCTATTTAATGCTGATAGTGAAAATTTATTCTACCATTTAAATAAAATATACTGGAGGGATTTTATGCAAAAAAAGTGAAGAATAATAATTCTTTGAAAGGACATACATGTTATCATCTTGCCTAAATAGTATATTCATCACCAAATAAATACATTTAAATATTTTTAGATCCACTTAAATATTTTTAGATCCATCTTCACATGTAAATCAAAACTCTGAAAAGTAAAATTATAGACAAATTTATAAACCAATGACGTTCCCCTTACACATTTTCAATGAGATTTTTTTGAAATCAGCTTATCAGTACTGCAGCCTAAGAATCAATGAGAACATCAGTTTTGCAGATAGAAACAAACTGAAATTATTAACATTTAAAGCAATCACTTCTTTCAAGTGCTGCTTTGTTTTATCAACTGAATTTGCATCAAGAAGGACCAATTCAGTTTGGAAGTTTTGGGGGACCTTTTCCTCTTTGTCTTCCCTCCCATTTCTCTTTTTGTGACTACATCACAATACCCCCAAAGAATGTGCAAAGGAAGTCTTAGTAGTCATACTTTGAGGCTTGGGAAAGAAACTCATGTCTAGGAAATCGTGACTCGTACTATAAAAATTCTTGCATGAGCTGCAAGACAGTGGGGTCCAACTGTTTACAATAATTTCATCAGCCTTGAACTCCATAATCAAAAGTGGCTTTATGTAGTTTCATGTGTACTTATTATTACCCTTCCCCTCAATTTCTCGAACTGCAAAAATTCAAGAAGGTGGTTTTAAAGCAGCACATCCATGTTAAAAAAAAAAAAAAACCTACATGAGATTATCTTATTGCAAGTATCAGTTCAGTCACTCAGTCGTGTCCAGCTCTTTGCAACCCCATGGACTGCAGCGCGCCAGGCTTCCCTGTCCACCATCAACTCCCAGCGCTTACTCAAACTCATGTCCATCGAGTTGGTGATGCCATCCAACCATCCCACCCTGTGTCGTTCCCTTCTCCTCCCGCCTTTAATCTTTCCCAGCATCAGGGTCTTTTCCAATGATCAGTTCTTCCCATCAGTTGGAACTTCAGTATATTTAAGAGTATATACTGCAAATATACTCTCTAAATATTGCGTGATTACTTCATGGTTAAGTTCATGCTTTGTACATTAAGGATATTTTTTGATGGCAGCTTAATTAATAATTTATGTCAAAAAACAAACATGAATTTCCTGATACCCATGAATATTTAAACATGTTTTAAAAAACAGAAAGGTTGGGCAACAGACATAACACCTATACTTTAGGGGCATGTGTCAAATGTTGAAAGCTCTAAATTACTCATACACCTTTGTACAAGCCTAAATGTGTCACTTCTGATCACTGTTGGAAATTTATTATGCACCAGAGGCATATTTTTAAAAAGTAGTTCTTATTAATTCCATGATGAAGAAACAGGACAGTCTGCTATCTCCATAAGGAAGGGACCCAGAGAAACCAACTTGGGGCCCAGATGAGTTGAGAGGAGAACATTCTGAGGGAATAAACAATTTCTGATCAAGAATGTGGACAGTCAGGTTTGGGGCTGGGCTTAGACATTAATTGGCTGCATGATCTTGAATAAGTCTTAACTCTTAAGCATCTGAGTTTCTGGTCCCATCAAATGAAAGGGCTGGATGAATCACTCAATCTTTTTCTCAGCTCTAAAATGTTTAACGGCTATACTAGCGACAACTCATTTGGGTTGATTTCAGTCCTGTTTCTCAGGCTTGTTTGGCAAGAAGGTCTCAGATGGTCCCTTCTTTTCATGACATAACATTATTGGCATTGATAAAGTGCTTCCCTTTCTGTGCCACTGGCCACAGTAGGAATCCCTTTAGCCTCCTTTTAAAGAACATCTTTTTATATTAGGAGTGGACTTCTCTGGTGGCTCAGATGGTAAAGAATCTGCCTGCAATGTGAGAGACCCAGGTTCAATCCCTGGGTTTGGGAAGATCCCCTGGAGAAGAGAATGGTTACTCATTCCAGTATTCTTGCCTGAAAAATTCCATGGACAGAGGAGCCTGGTGGTCCAGACTCCATGGAGGTCACAAAGAGCTGGACATGACTGACAGACTAACACTTTTCACTATTGTACTAGAAGCCCTGGAGAAAGCCCACATGGAAAGTGGGATCCTTTAGCAAAGGCCAACTATTTAAAAAACAAGAAAAGGAGAATGCTTCTTGGCCTCCTTTCTTGTGGACGATAGCATTGCGTCCACTGCTTTTATTCTAACTCATTCACGTAATTTATGGCCCAGTGGGATCATTACCTAAAATGTCCACAGCCTCTGTCTATGAGTACAAGAGTCCTTGAAAAGGAGTTGGTTAAGTTCCACCTGTAAGTATAACCCTCTACTCATATGATCTTCTTGGGCTATCACTTCCCTAACTCTTAGGATAAACAGTGGACTGGCTCAGTTTTTCCACTCTTTTCAGATGTAACCTGCAAAGATCTGGGTGAGAGAAGTCTGTGTTCACCTCTGTAAACCAAACTTTGTCAATGAATTCTAGAAAACCAGATAGTGGATTCACACCTGGATAAGGCAAACTTGCTCATTAAGACAACAGCCGTGATGTCTTCACTGGGACACGGAGAGATGGGAACTTGGTAGCAACTGTCAATGTAAGATGGTGGACACATATGACGTCACCACTTACCTGACATCATTCAGTTCGTAATAGACATTTCTGCTTTCATCTTTGATGTAAATGGCGACACTGGGCGACTCCAGCATTTTCATGGTGAGCTGCTGTGGAAAGGCACTTACGAAGAGAGCACGGATTGTGTCTGCACTTGTAATTTCGTTCGGCATCCTGAGCTGCTTGGTTTCATCTCCATACTGGAGATAAAGAACCCCTGCACGCAAGATGGACACAGTTATCAGTCGCAGCTCAAGACTGACATGACACACAGCACAAGCTAAGCCCCTTCCATCCTACCACAGGCAGGAATGTGCCAGATGCGCTTGCAAAAAAGCATGTCACAAGAGATGTGATCTTGGAATTTTCGAGAAACACACTCTCTGGTTATGATGTAAATACCTTATTCTTTAGAGTCCAGGAGGGTGTTACAGAGGCTTTTTTTTCAACCATTTTAAAAACCAAAGGACAAGAAGCTAACCCTTGGTAGCCTAAAGCAAAACACAATATTTAATTCCCTTGAAAGGTGTTTTTAGGAATCTGACCCCATTGGGTGAATTTCTTCCCCCAAGTCTTTAATGGGGGACACAATCATGATAGCAACAGGCCAGTGACATAAAGTCTTTCTTTTAAGATGTGTTTTGAAGTGGACCTATTTTAAAGTCTTTATTGAATTTGTTACTATATTACTTCTGTTTTATGTGTTGGTTTTTTGTCCTCCAGGCATGTGGGATCTTAGCTTCTGGACCATGGATCAAACCCACACCCCCTGCATCAAAAGGGGAAGTCTTAACCACTGGACCACCAGGGGAGTCCCTAGTTTAAGTCTTTATAGTCCATCCAGCAATGTGCTTGAAGTGGAAATGCGACAATATTTCTGGGGCTCTACTACATATTGAATGTTTCTACCAAAAGAAAATATCTACATGAGTCTGGTGTCCTAATGTGTCAGAAAGAAAATGGAAAAAAATCAGCTACACCACCACAAGCACAGGATGGTAGCATCTCAGAGTTCCAGGGGGCACGGGCTCCTGTGAACCATGCCTCCCAGGATCATGCTCCTGTGGAGCGTAGTCCCCTCCTCCTGGAGGCTAGGTTTGGCCCCGGGAATCGCTTTGGCCAATGAGACGCCAGCAAGTGTGATGCAAAATAAGGCTCGACACGTTTGCATGTGAGAGCTTGTTTTCTTGTTGAGCATGGTCTTGTCTGCATCCTCACAGAATCAAACTTCTGTGGAGTCTAACTGAGCCACGCTGGGAGGCCACATGAAGGAAAAACTGGAAGCCCTGACTGGTGCCCCCCACCAGGCACCATTCTCCAGCCAGGACCACCGGCCAGTTATGTGGGTGCGCCAACTTGAGGGGGAACCCTGGGCCTCAGGAGAGCTGTGCCAGCCAACGTGGAACAGAAACAAGACCCTCCCTGGAAAGCCTGCCCAAATGGCAGAATCACAAGCAAATACATAACTGTGGTTGTTTTATGTCACTATGTTTAGGGTCACCTGTTATTCAGAGACAGGTGACTCAAGGCAGGGGATGGAAGGTCGCGATGTTGACTTTGAATCCCACTTCTTGTGAGAATCTACTGAGGCCCTCTATCAGAACCACTGGAGAAGTCGTTGGCAGGAGAGATTCAAAAGAAAATAGACTATGACTTATGGTTAAATACAACAGCTCATGCAACTGATTTATTTCTATCTCCTTCTGACATTCCATTCAGATGACGATGAAGAATTAAAAAAGCATAAATCAAAGAATTAAGGGGGTGAGAGAGGAAACAATAGACCATGGAAAGCTGACACCTAGGTCTTCAGGCACAGAACTCTGCTTAATTGCAGGGCTTGGAGAAGCTCAGGAAATAAGGCACCGGATCCTCCTGAAGGTAGGAATGCAGAGTGCTTGGAAAGCATGAGGGCTGACTGAAATTTTTTAATGGTTCAGCACACTTTCCCTGGGCAGCTTTCCTGGTGGCTCAGCGGTAAAGAATCCTCCTGCTAACGCAGGAGACACGGGTTTGATCCCTGAGTCAGGAAGATCCCCTGGAGAAGGAAATGGCAACCCACTTCAGTATTCTTGCCTGGGAAATTCCATGGACATAAGAGTCTGGCGGGCTATAGTCCACGGGGTTGCAAAGAGTCGGACACAACTTAGCGACTATGCTACAACAGCAACAAGTTTCCCCATCACCTTTCCATCCCATCCAGCCAAGCAACTGCACAAATCCACAGCAGAAACTGAAAGAGGAGGAGCCAGTGGACTGGATTCTGGCTGACTAGACAAGGGACGGTGTGTGAGGTCCCCCCTGCCAGAATTCTGGCAAAGGGCTGACATCTCTGTCAGGAAACCGGAGGAAGCCCTGGAGGAAGGCTGACTGTCCTCTGAGGGGAGACCAATAGAGTTTTGAGGGTAAGATTCTGATTCTGTCTGGTCATCCCATCACGAAGCAGCCCAGGCCACATACAAGAGCTTCCAGGGAGAACAACCATGCTTTGCTTATGCATGAACAGACCAGCAAGGATTACCAGACATTTCATAAAGCCTCTTTCATGTTAGAAACAAACAGAAAACAGAAACACAGAAGCGATGAGACAGTCTGAGAAAGGGGGAACTTTGGAGAGCAAGAGCGAGCTCTGGGAACCATGAGAACAGAAATGACAAATTCAGTGGAGAAGAAAAAGTTGACGAAATCTCAAAAAAGAGCACCAAAAAAGACTAAGGGATGGGAAAAGGGTGAGAACCAATAAAAGAAAAAGACAAAATTACCTCAGAGCCTCTCAATTCCTAATAATCGGGACTTGGGTAAGGAAATAAAAAATACAGAGCAGTTTTTCAAAGGTATTGTAAGAATTTTTTTTGTCTCTCCAAACTGAAGACATGAGGTTGGAGACTGAACAGGTTCATGAGGGAGGGACTTCCCCGGTGGTCCTGTGGTTAAGACTCGGAGCTTCTGATAAAGGGGGCATGGGTTCAATTCCCGGTCAAGGAACTAAGATCCTGAATGCTGCAAGGCATGGCCAAAAATAAATAAATAAATAATGATTCGTGAAATGCTAAAGGCTTGGCACTGAGACATTCCAGATGGCAGGGGAAAAACAGAGGTTCCTACAAGTTCCCAGGGGGGGCGGAAGCAAAGTCACAAAGGAAGCAGGAGTCAGAAGGGCATTCGCTTTCTCAACAGCAGCCCAGAAGCCAAAGACAATGGAGAAATGGTCTCGAAAATCTGCAAGAAATGTTTTCTATCTAGGTCTATATTTATCCAAACCATTAATCAGGTCTTTCATTCAAGTCAGTTTCCCAGCCATGCCTTGCCTCACCACCTTCTCCAAAATTTCAGCACCCTTTCTGCCTCATATTTCATACCTGCAACTCCTGCTTCATTTCTGTTCCTGAGAGTTTTTCACTATTTAATCCATATATCCACAATTACTAGTGTTTATTGTCAAAATGGAAGCTTCATGGGGCTGGGGATTTTTTTGTTGTTAATTTTTGGCTGTGCTGGGTCTTCACTGCTGTGCCTGAGGTTTCTCTGGTTGAGGCGAGTGGGGGCTACTCTCTAGTTGAGGTAGGCAGGCTTCTCATTACAGCGGCTTCTCTAGTTTTGGAGCATGGGCTCTAAGCACACGAGCTTAGTTGCGCCATGGCATGTGGGATCTTCCCAGACCAGGAATGGAACCCGTGTACCCAGCACTGGCAGGTGGATTCTTCTCCACTGTACTAGCAGGGAAGTCCAGAAATTCTTTTTTTTTTTTTAAATAAAATAGAAGCTTCATGAGACTAGGGTTTGTTTGTTTGTTTTTTTTTTTAAATAATTCCTCTGGTCTCCTTTTTATTTGTTTATTTACTTATTGGCCGTTCTGCACAACTTACAAGATCTTAGCTCCATGACCAGGGATTGAATCTGCATCTTCAGCTCAACCTTTTTCGTAGCCACGGGATTCCACGGCCTCCATGTAATTATCGGATCTACTTTCTTAATCGTCTGCTTCTTCCGCCAACTAAAATTTCACTTTACCTCTAGTCACCACTTTGGCTTTGAAGCCGCTGTGCAGAGTCCCAACCACTGTTGGGATTTTTTTTTATTATTGCATTTTAAAAAACAGATTTTGGGGGGGGGGGGGGGTTTGGTCAAGCTGGGCAGTATGTGGGATGTTAGTTCCCCAACCAGAGATTGAACCTGGGCTCCCTGCCTTGGAAGCACAGAGCCTTAACCACTGAACCACCTGGGAAGTCCCAGGGGTTCTTTTTAAGATGTTTTTTGCTGTTGTTGTTTGCCTTGGTATCCTTAAGACTTGTGATACAATTTGTGATGTAGTAGGTTCTTAATACGTGTTTGTTGAATGAATGAATGGTTTATTAATATTGGTCATCCAAAAGGAAGGTTGATTTTGGGATCTGTTTGGGCTGTAAGAGCTTTCACTGCATGATGTAGGAATCTCGTTCCTGATTTGGACACACACGAGAACCACATTCTGAAGTGTCCATCTCCTTGATCAGAGGAGTCCTTTCACACAAGCATAAGCAGCTCACTTTCTCTTCTCCATCACTGTTTTGATCTTCATCTTCTTCAAGGAGTTAGTTTTCCAGAACTTCCACACCTACACATTTTGCAGAGTACAGAAAAACCCTTTCAAGCCTGTCTGACCATAGATTGTGCAACATCTCTGCCCCAAACAGGAGATGCGGCGACTCTCCGTGTGATTGTTAATGTCATATCCGAAGGCCAGAACCACGTTTGAGGTCTGGGCCTCAACCAGGCCTGGGCGGGGCCCCTGTTCAAGGACCACTTGTGGCTTCCCGACAGTCAGATATCACAGCCTTATTCCCCCCAGAAGAGCCTGGTTTTCATTCCCACATCTGCATTCTGTACGTGTGTGTGCTTGAAATAGAATTTGCAGGCTGCTCTGAGGGAAAAGAAAAAAAAAAATTGGGCCTGAACTATGGTTACCTCAGGGTCTGGCTAGTACGGCTGCCAGCTGGGTACACAAGTCCAGTTACAGATCATGAAAATCCGGAGAAGACGGAAAAGATGCCTTTATGAACAGAGGAGAGCAGTCTTTTTACACTTGGTTCAGCCTGCCTCCTCAGTTCAGGAAAGGTATTTAGAAACGCTTAAACTCAGAAGGAACTCTCTTAATCTATGGTGGCGTTTTGTTGGCACAGTGGTGGGATTCAGCACGCCCTGGCATTCTGCCCTCGCTCTGAGTGAGGGCTGGCTGCTCCAGATTTAGAGGAAGTCTGAAGGACTTTGGATGAGAAGTTCCCTTTTTATGAAGAAGGAAAGAGGACCAGGGAAATACATTTATTTATAGGATGTCTGCTCTGTGTCAGAAACAGTACCCGTGTAATTTCACGGAATCAGCATCTCTGCGATTGCTGTGATGCCCCCATTTCACAGAAAGGGAAAAGGAAGTTCGGAAGGTCCAGGTAGCTCGCCTCAAGTTACAGGTAGTAAAATGGCTTAGCTAACTTATATATCCTATTTGGTCAAGCCACAGAAGCCACGATCTCTCCCTGGAAGCACACAGCCTCTGAAATTTTGCATTAAGCTACATCCATCTCCTCCAACTGTCCTCTTAGCACCATCTTAGCTGTCCTCACACTTTTAGCCTGACCATCTGCTGGAAGATGTGGAAGCATGATGGGGGCAGCTTGGAAAAAAGACTCCTATTTTGAAACCAACCAAAGTGAATGATGACACGTGGTTAGAAATGATCCACGTGCTAGGGGGAGTGGAGGAAGGCCCAGAGCCCAAAAAGCAGGAGTGCTGAAAGGAGCCCCACAGTATCTGTGGAGCTTCTGAGAAGCCGCAAGGTTCTCCCATCTCACTGGTTCTACAAAGGGAACCTCCATTTGTCACCAACAGCTTTTGGTGACATGTTGTAAAAAACAAAATGCGCTTGGCAGGTCATGTGGTGTCACACACTGCTATAATCTTCTGAATCTCAGAATCTGTTCCAGAGTTTGGGATAGCTTCTAAAATGTTCTTTATCTTCAAATAGGATGTAAGGGTTTGCACTGTGTGACCTCGCTATGAACTGGATATTTGTGTTCCTCTAAAATGCACGTTAAAACCTTAATTCTTACCGTGATGGTATGTGGAGGTGGCGCCTCTGGGAGGTGATTAGGTCATGAGGGTGCCACCCCCCACACTCAGTCATGGGAATAGCACGCTTAGAAGAAGAGACATGGGAGAGCTTCTTTTCTCTCTCTGTTCCCTGGTTTGTGGGGATACACTGAGATTATAGCAATCTGCAAACCAGGAAGTGGGTCCTCCCCAGACACTGACCTTGAACTTCCCAGTCTCTGCAACAGTGGAAAATACATTGTTGTTTAAGATACTCTGTTTTGGGTAACTTGTCACAGCACCCCAAACCAACTAAAAGAGATCTCAACCTCCTCTTCTCACCCATTAACCTCAGATCATGCCCCATTCCTAGGGCAACACAGTTGTGTTGGACAGCCTGCTCCTCCATGACTTTATCAAGCACGCCCACTCTCCACACTGGGCCATCCGCTTGGAGGACTTTCTTGCCACTTCTTTGCTTGGCACACACTCTACCTCTGAGTCACTTTCGCAAACACTCCTCCAGCACTTTTCCATTAACTATTTAAGAATTTTTCTCAAATACGTTTTACTGAAATTGCAAGCATGGCTTTTAATTCTGCATTACAATTAGCTGTATTCATCAGAGGGTGATATATAGTAAAATATTAGGTGTATACTAGCTGTTCAAACATCTTTTAGTTGAAATGAATTGAATTCTCCCTGTAACGTGGCCAACTTAATCTGATGTGTGCCTGCCTTCTGGAATGCCTTCTACAATGTCCCCTGAATAGCATTTTTCACAGCCAGATGATGGTGACAGTTCCAAATGATCTAAATTCCTCAGTTTCTCCAAATTCAATGTAAGACTAGGCAAATCAATATGTGCACTGTAACAACGGCAAATGTCTAATGCCTTAAAAATAAAAAGAGCTGTTAAGAGTACTTTCTGATGGAAAACTAACAGTTTTCAGTTTAATAAGAAAAAATATGATTATTAAAGTAAAGATAGCCTCATGAAATTGGCAAAAACTTTAGTTTGGCTACTTTGGGTCTTAGCTGCATCAAGTGGGATCTCTCTTTGCTGCAGGCAGCCTCTCTAGCTGCTGCGGTTGGGCTCAGCAGTTGTAGCACACAGGCTTAGTTGCCCTGAGGCATGTGGGATCTCAGTTCTCCAACCAGGTTTCAAACCTGTGTCCCTTGGTGGATATTCAACCACTGGGCCATCAGGGAAGTCCCAGCAAAGGTTTTCACAATACAATAAATATCGCTGACAGGAGATGAGAAAGCGAGTTTTCTCACATACCACTGTTGGGAAAGTAAGTTGATGCTACTTCTCCAAAGAGCTATTTGTCAGTATGCATCAAGAGCCCCCCAAATATACATATGGTTTGAGCCACTTCTACACATTACGCACAAAGATGTATTTTCCAGGATGCTCAATAAAGCATCGTTTATAAGAATAACGGCGGGGCGGGGTGGGGGGGACGGAGCAGCAAGGGAGTGGATTCCAACATTAGAGGATTCAGGATTCACTTAATAAATCAATTCATCTACTACACATCCACTCACTGTAACACTACACTGTTATTAAAAGGAATTCTAAATGAAAATGGCAACGGAAAAAAGTTGTATTATGAAACAGAAAGGAACCAGATTTTTAAAAAATCAGTTAATCATCTAATGGCAGTGATGGACCCAAGTTTTGTGGGGCCTGAAGCTTATGACAATTTTGACTCCTTAAGAATAAGACTACAAAGTTAGAAACAAAAAATTCACTATGAAAGTAAATTATTGATTTATAGGGGCCTGAACCTTGGTTTCCCCAGGTTCATGGTTAAGTCTACCTATTTGATGAATGTCCAGAGAGGTTGTCTTTGGGTGGTTAAGTTCATGGGTGATATCCTCTTCATCAAGATTTTCTATATTTTTAACATTTTCTCAATTAGAATGCTTTGATTTGATCATCTTAAAAAGTAACTACCACAGATCTAAAGAGACTGGCCAATTAGGGTTCCAACTCAGTTAACTGGGTAATTTTTCAAGACAGAAGAGATGGGCCACAGGAGGGGAACATATTAAACTTTCAGTGGAGCTGGCAGAATGTAAATTGGTATCTGAAATGGGGAAGACATTGGTATTTAAAATAAGCGAAAGATTCCAGGGTAGTTAATATCGTGGCATATCCTTCAGAGACTGAATTTCAGAGTCCTCTGATTTAAAAATAGAAGTGCAGGGACTTCCCTGGCAATAAAGTAGTTAAGTCTCCATGCTTGCACTGCAAGAGGCATGGGTTCTATCCCTGGTTGGGGAAAGATCCCACATGCTGCAAAGTATGGCCAAAACCTTAAAAAAAAAAATCAGTTATAAGAAAAAAAAAAAAGTGGAAATAAAAAGGACAAGAAGTGTAAAGCACTGAAATGTAGCCTGGAAGGACCTGCAGAAATGGCTTCATTCATTCAAGAGACCAGCCCCTATTTTGTGCCTGGCACCATGCCGGGACTCGGAGGTACAATGGTAAACCACAGGTCACGCCCTGTGTTCTAACCCACATAGTGGTTCCATAAAATGACCCTGTTATCTAGACCTTAACAATTCAGATCTGACACCAGCTGACATTTTGTTTCAGACACAGCAGCAATTTGAAGACCAGGCCACATATGTTCCTTGAAAAATGCTAGCATGCCCCCTGATGTCTGAAACGTTTCACATCCTGAGAGGACTCATGCTGCCATGCCTCTTCCTAGGGAATAGCTTTTCAAGTAGGGGACAAAGCAAGATGGCAAGCATTGTCTTGCAAAGAAGAGAATTATAACAGAAAAATTAGTCTCCATGGAAAGTCTGGATGCTCCTTTTTTCTGGAATAACTTTACTCTCAGATTTTACTTTGATTTAGGTAAAGACCAAATCTTTGCTGAGGTATCTGAGGTGGATGACATCAATCAGATATTTTCTTATGTGATATTTAAAGCCAAGGCGAGACTCCATTAAGTCTTTTAACTGATTTATCTTCTACACTAGGCAACTATGGGAGACCCTCTGGAGAGTCTTAATGAGGGACTGAAAAATTGCTATAGCAATTTTAAGAGAAATTCTAATTTAGATTGTGCTTTACAGAGTCATGGGGCTTCCCTTGTGGCTCAGCTGGTGAAGAATTTGCCTGCAACGTGGGAGACTTGGATTCGATCCCTGGGTTGGGAAGATCCCCTGGAAAAGAGAAAGGCTATCCACTCTAGTATTCTGGCCTGGAGAATTCCATGAACTGTATAGTCCATGAGGTCGCAAAGAGTCGGACGCGACTGAGTGACTATCACTTACAGAGTCATAATTGTGGAGCAACCCATGTATAAAAGTTAAATATTGTAGGGAATTCCCTGGTGGTCCAGTGGTTAAGAATCCGCCTTCCAGGGCAGGGGACCTGGGTTTGATCCTGTTCTGGGAACCAAGATCCAGAAACGAAGCCCACATGTCACAACTAGACTACACACCACGACTAGAGAGAAGCTGCATGCCTCCAATCAAAGGTCCCAAGGCACCAAGTGTCTCTCTCTCTCTCTCTATATATATATATACACACACACACACACACACACAAAGATCCCAAGGCAGCCAAGTCTTTCTCTCTCTCTCTACACACACACACACACACACAAAGATCCCAAGGCAGCCAAATCTCTCTCTCTCTCTCTCTCTCTCTCTCTCTATATATATATATATATATATACACATACACACACACACACAGATCCCGAGGCAGCCAAGTATCTTTCTCTCTCTCTTTCTATATCTATATCTATATATATATACACACACACAAACAAAGGTCCCGAGGCACCAAGTATCTCTCTATATATATACATACACACACACACACACACACACACACACACACACAAAGATCCCGAGGCAGCC